>NC_133325.1:354402848-354537848 GCF_042186555.1 Aquarana catesbeiana | reverse complement strand
CCTCCTCCTCCTCCTCCTCCTCCTCCTCCTGCCACAACTGAAACACCAGAGCCACAGCCTCAAAAGAAGGCTACAGGGAAGGCTGCAGGGCAGCGTGGAGGAAAGGCTGCAGGGAAGAGAAGAAAATGATGACCTGGGTTCAGTCTGGTCTGACAGAAGACGCAGGCTGTTGTAGGACCACAGTCTGGGGGACATCTAGATCATCTGCTGGTGCTGTTGATCTCTGGGATTCTTGGACCAGATTGTGCTCCCTCTTATATGGACTCCTCAAGATCCCAATTTTCTGGTACACCGACTTTTTCCAGCATTGACTTCCTCTTTATTTTATTTTGACCATGAATAAATGGATATTTTTTGAGTTTAGCAAAAGACTTTATGTGTTTTCTTTGAAATCATTGATTTTACACACAATGTTAAATTAACAAGGGACAACAATCTCATTGAGTTTGAAAAAAAACACACCAAAAATACATTACTAATGTTAATAATGTTCAAGTGGTAAGTCTTGAAAATCAAAAAAATTACGTAACCAAAAACGGTGCTTTGGGTTAACTTTATCTAAAAACTAAAAAATAAACACTATAAAAAAAAAAAATAATAATGGGTTCTTTGTGTTAACTTTACAAACCTAAAAAAAAAAAAAAAAAAAAAAAAAAAGGGGGAAAAAGTATTATTAGTATGGAAACATTGTTTTAAAAAGGCATACTATATCATTCATGAGATCAAAGAGAAAAAGAATCCAGAAATCAGTTTGGGAGAACTCTGATTATGAACAGCAAAACACCTTCGTTCTTTAGAGCCTTCGTAAAGAAGAAATAAAATGCGCTGCATTGAACGATCACAGATTTTGCAGCGTGATGAATGTGCTACCTACAATACGAACACTAGTTTTACTAGACCGAGTGCTTCCGTTTAGTTTTTGCTTATGAGCATGCGTCGTTTTTTTGTCCGTCGGACTAGCATACAGACGAGCGGACTTCGGGGTCCGTCGTACTTACGACGTAAAGATTTGAAGCATGCTTCAAATCTAAAGTCCGTCGGATTTGAGGCTAAAAAAGTCCGTTGAAAGTCCGGAGAAGCCCACACACGATCGGATTACCAGCCAGCTTTAGTCCGTCAGCGTCCGTTGGACTTTTGTAGACGAAAAGTCCGACCGTGTGTACGCGGCATAAAAGGGTTAAAATCCCAAAATAATTCAAATTATCTTCATCAATACCAAAGTTATTAACAGTACCTTTCTAACTGAATTATTTAGCCTAGGGCAAGATTAACCATATACAACCACCCTGGAATAAATAATTTCAACAAAAACTATATTCTGCACTCCAATTAATGAATCATCATTTTGATGTCTTTTGACATAGCACTTCTCTCCTGTAAGCGGAAGATCCGTGTACCCCCATTAGCCCTCCTCATTCTCCCAACCATATTATGTGGGAGTGTGACGAAGGCACTTATTGCCCTGAGAGAGATATGTATTCTCTTTCACGGGTAAATTGTGATTACTTGCAAAAAATAATTTATACAATGTATCATCTAATCTCCATATGTTTTTTGTTTACTCTTTACTCCAGAATTCACTGGTTTCTTTTCTATCTTTTCATCTCTTCAGTCCACACAGGTTGATCTGCGCAGTCAGCTCTGCATAACAAAAAGTAAGTCAAAACTATTTGATCTGTTGCCATGGCACCACTGAATATACTTTCCCTGAATGTTCAGGGAATAAATGTCCCTCAAAAAAGGACCAAAGCCTTCCGTACTTTCCATAACAAGAAGGCTCACATAGTATGCCTCCAAGAAACACACTTCACCAAAGATTCTACTCCAAAATATATTTCTCCTTTTTATCAACAAATTTACACGGCTTCTGCCTGTACCAAACAAAGGGGTACTCTAATTGCATTTCACCGATCCACACCATTCACCTTATCATCAGAAATTAAAGACCCAGAAGGTAGATACCTGATACTCATGGGTTATATAATGGATACAGCAATCACGGTGATTTCCTACTACGCTCCTAACAAACAACCTACACCATTCCTCTCACATATATTACAAGTGATTAATACACACAAAATAGGAACAGTGATAATGTGCGGGGATTCGAACCAGGTCCTCCTCCCATTTCTAGATAAATCACCTTTTACACCATCCAAAATAACCTCTAGATTACCTTTTTCTCAACTTCTTTCCAAATACAATCTGGTAGATTCGTGGAGAGAAAGTAACCCAATGAAAAAGAAATTCACTTATTTCTAGCACCCTCATCAAACCTTCACCAGAATAGATCATATTTTTCTAACAATAGGAATGATACCAGAAATTATTGCATTAGATATAATTCCGATTCCGTGGTCTGACCATAATGCAGTATACACTACTATAGCCTCAGCCATACCAAAAGCGCATGACCCAACGTGGTACTTACGGGACATAATGCTCAAACACCCACTACATCAGATGGCCATTGAACAAGCTTTAAAGGAATACATATCAATTAATAATACAACAGACATTTCCCCAATAACACTGTGGGAAGCTCATAAGCCTGTCTTGCGTGGTACAATACAAAGACAAATGGCACTATTTAAACGGGAACGCAAAAAAAACTAGAACTCAATTTTAATGCAGCCTACATATCATTCCAAGATAATCCATCTCAGAGTACAAAATCTCATCTGGAAAAATCTAGATTGGAATACGATCTATTTCTCACTGAGTCAGTTGATAAATCCCTCAAACGCTCCAAACACAATTTCTACATGAATACAAACAAACCAGGTACATATTTGGCTCGGGCATTAAATTCAACTAACAAATCTTTCAAACCAATGCGCTTGAAATTATCAAAAAATGTTTATACTTGTAATCCAGTTAAAATAGTCCATAAATTTCACTCACATCTCGCAACTTTATACAAGACAAACAATGAATTTAATCCTACAGAGGCTGAATCCTTCTTCTCAAAAATAACCTTACCTGAGTTGTCTCAGAATCAAAAAAGCAGTTTGGATGAGCCTATAACTATAGATGAAGTTGCTGACGCCATAAAAGACCTAAAACTTAACAAAAGACCAGGCCCAGACGGCTACTCGGCTTTATACTATAAAACATTCTCAGAAATACTCTCTCCCATTCTCACTGAAACTTTTAACAAACTTCTAGAAGGACATTCTTTTCGGCAAGAAACACTAATGGCAATTGTTTGTATGATCCCAAAACCCCTTTCTGATGATACTTCCTGTGTGAATTATCGGCCTATCTCTCTGTTAAACCTTGATATTAAATTATTAGCAAAAATAATAGCAAAACGCCTCAATAGCATTATAGGAAAATTAATACATAGAGATCAAGTAGGCTTCATGCCAAATAGACAGGCAGGCGATAATATACGCAGGGCAGTGTTATTGGCACATATTGCTAAAAACGGAAAATCCCTTTATGTTTTCTATCTCTCGATATTAAGAGGGCATTTGACACAGTATCCTGGCAGTATATGCAAAATTCATTACAAAAATGGGGTTTTGGACCCCACTTTTTAATATGGATCAAAGCATTATATAATAAACCCAAAGCCTATATAAAATACGCTGGATACAAATCTGATGCCTTTAATATCGAAAGAGGTACCCGACAGGGTTGCCCATTATCTCCCTTATTATTTGCCCTTATACTCAAACCCATGGCCCAATACATCAGAACAAACCAAACTATAACTGGCATTGAAGTAGGAGGTATTACACACAAATTATGTATATTTGCAGACGATATATTACTTTTTCTATCATCACCACAGGTCTCTGGTCCTAACTTAATACCAGCTCTTGATGGATTTGCAGCCCTATCCGGCCTTATGATTAATCGTAAGAAATGCCTAGTGCTTAATATTTCACTCACAAACATGGAATTGATCCCGGCTAGGGCTGCACTCCCATTCACATGGGCAGAAAAATCAATCCCATATCTTGGAATTCATTTAACAGCATCTCATTCTGACTTATTCTCAACCAATTATCCTCCTGTATTAAGACAGATCACAAATCTAATAAAACAATGGTCGCAACTTGCTTTATCCTGGATAGGGAAGATTAATGCAATCAAAATGACTATTCTACCCAAATTGCTTTATCTATTCAGAGTCCTCCCTATTCCAATTCCTTCCTATTTTTTGAGAATAGTACAAAAAAGAGCAACTTCATTTATATGGGGCTCTTCTAAACCACGTATACCTATACACACACTACATCTTCCCAAAAATAAAGGAGGCCTGGGATACCCTAATTTTACTAACTACTACAGGGCAGCACATTTGGCCAGTCTGTCCAAATACCATGCAAAACAGGAAATCCCATTATGGGTATTTATAGAGGCTTCAGAAAATGACCCTCTATTAATATCAAACTTGTTATGGCTTGATCCTAAAGACCGCTTTAAAATTCATAATCCCATAACTAAACACTTCTTATCTCTCTGGGATAAACTAAAAACCAAATATCAGTTACAATCTCCACACAATCCTCTCCTTTCTTTTATCAGAAATCCGGCCTTTTATCCGGCATGGATCTACCCAAATTCTTTTAAAGCTTGGACAACATCAGGCATTCAGACACTAAATGACTTCATAGCATCTAAATCATTCCTTTCATTCCCATCGCTTAGAGAAAAATATGATCTACCAAACTCTGAGATATTTAGATATCTCCAAATCAAAAATTTCTATACACCATTCCTAAAGGGGGATACACCATTATCCCAATTATCCATTTTTGAATCAATCTGTACAAAAGATCCATTTGCTAAAGGTACAATTTCATCACTTTATAATCAATTATATGGAGTAGTAAATCTTAATAGACCCTCTTACGTTCAGAGGTGGGAGGAGGACCTGGGACGAACTGTAGAAGACACGGACTGGTCTAACATATGGCTCACATCTAAGTCATCCTCACCTAACATCTTAGCACTGGAGACAAATTATAAAGTCCTAACTCGCTGGTACCTTGTACCCGCTAGAGTGGCAAAATATTCACCTAATACCTCAGCTCTTTGTTTTCGAGGATGCCCAGAAATAGGCACACATTTACACATATGGTGGACATGCCCAGTAATCCAAACCTTCTGGAAGGAAGTCTTCGTGATTGCATCTAAAATATTTTAAAAAAATAATACAACCAGATCCATATATAACTATACTTAATCTAAAACCGGAATGGTTAACACTCTCTCAATTCAAACTTATGAATCAACTAACAACGGCTGCAAAACAAACAGTGGCCAAAGCATGGAAATCTCCTACGTTGGTACTAGCAGAAACAATTCACAGAATGAATAATACAATGTCCCATGCTAAGATGGTAGCCATCGATCAAAATCAAATTCCAAAATTTGAAAAACTTTGGCATCCTTGGATAAAACAACAATTCCTGTCAAATTTCAATGACTCTGTCCTGTTGCCATGGTAACAGATTAAATGACTTACAGAGACACCCATTCTAAGGCTTCAAAGAGAACTAAAAAGAATAATAAACTGACGAGCGGGACAACCTTGTGGACCATACCTCTGCCTTTCTACCCTTTTTCTTTTTTCTCTTTCCTTTTCTCCACCTTACGATTAAAGCTCATTATCAGAATTTATTTGACCTATATACACTCTACCTGTAAACAATATATATAGTAGGTATAAATCATTTAAATACCTACAAAAGTAACTAAGGAAATGATATATATCTTTAATTTAGGTTTACGTGAACCCAATGTTTAATATTTGAAATTTCATGATATTTACCTACATAATCCCTACTGTAAAACAATGAGCTTACTTTATAGATCCTTGTAAACTTACTTTATGTATCTTTATAATATTGTATACTCAATAAACTTCTTTTGACAAGGAAAATAGGTGGATTCCCCTATCAACACAGTCAGTGCTGATGGGGGAATCCATCCCGCAGAGCTATCGCGTTCTCCTCGTGGGGAGAGCCACAGTGATTATTGCTAGTGGCTATAGCCTCTGGCAAAGATCTCATGAAAAATCCATGTCAGGACCTGGAACCTCAGCTGTGTCTGGCAGTGACACGTCTCACTGAGCTACCTGAGATGCTGGACAGCACCCTGTTTGATCCATTGAACTCTTTGCTCCTCCCATGAACTTCCTGATATAAGCCATGTCTCTGCACTCATTACCGACCTTTTGGATTGTTTACTGACCAAGCTTCCATTTGATCTTTATCTGTTTATCTGCTACTGGACCCTGGCTTCCTCACCTCCTGGTGGGGCGACCCTGAGGACCGCGACCTGGTACTAACATGCAGCTAAACCCATCTCCACCATCAGGAGCTCTGGTGAACACTGGTTAGTACTTATGCCGCGTACACGCGTTCGGACTTTTTGACCGGACTGGTCCGACGGACGCCGACGGACCAAATCCGGCGGACAATCCGATCGTGTGTGGGCTTCACCGGACCATCAGCGGACTTTTCCCGTTGCAAATGTGACGGACTTTAGATTTGGAACTTGCTTCAAATCTTTACGTCGTAACTCCGCCGGACCCAGAAATCCGCTTGTCTGTGTGCTAGTCCGACGGACAAAAACCGACGCTAGGGCAGCTATTGGCTACTGGCTATCAACTTCCTTATTTTAGTCCGGTGTACGTCATCACGTACGAATCCATCAGACTTTGGTGTGATCGTGTGTAGGCAAGTCCGTTCTTTAGAAAGTCCATCGGAAGTCCATCAACAGTCCGTCGAAAGTACACTGGAAAGTATGTCGGACCCGTCTGGTCGAAAAGTCTGACCTTGTGTACGCGGCATTAGACTCCATACCTCAGGTAAGCCTACATCATCTGCCAGGGTTACTGCCTGTGTATCCATCCTGCTGGTCGGTGGTAGCCCCGCAACTGCTATAGCAATTGGTCTTCGAGTCTGACGCCTGATCGCGACAATCCAACAGGCTAGTTGTACCCAAGTGGATCGATCGATCAGCTTGGGTGCAATCAGCCTGCCCATACATGGTTTGAATCTCAGCCGGTTCAGCAGGAACCGCTTCACCTGAAATTAAAGACTGAGTCCTCTCCCTTTATTTTTTATGGGCATGATCGGACCCAGGGGTAGATGGGTGTAAACGGACACAAGTCTGTTTACAAGCTGCTTGTCCATAGGGATGAATGGACCTTCCGATCAAGTCAGCCTGGAAAACTGATAGGTGGACCTGATTGGAATGCTTATCTGAAAGGGACCTTATCTTCTAAAGAGGTCTAATAATTGACTGTTTCCCATCCTCCTTTCATGTGTGTACCATTGCCATATCCTGTGTACCACCTGATTTGTGGGCCGGTGACACACGGTGTTGGATGTCATCACTGGGACGAAAAATACACAGTGTGGGATGCCACCTGTGCACAGGGCCTGCAATAACAGCACAGGGTATCTACAGGGGTAAACTAAAGCCAGCCATACATGAATTCAAGTTCAGCAGGGATCAGGATCAGTGCAGCTACAACAATGGTTCTGGTATTATTCTTTTCTGCTAGCGATTCCCTATCTGGAAAAAGTGGCCCAAGTCGCTATACAGCCTGTTGATCACTTTTACAGGTGGCGGAAAGAGGGGCCTCCCCTTCCACTGCCACCACCTTTACCGGGCTTTCCTGTCCCATCGGGGAGCCCGGAACTGATATAACTGCTCTAATCACAATCACTGTGAAAGAGCTCCTCCCCCCTTCTGTGACATTACTTCCGGTTTGTTTAGAAGCCATTACTGGCTTGTACAGCATCTGATCAAACTGATCTTGCTTTGATCAGATGCTTTGGAGACCAGAGGAGACATATGGGCACTAATAGACCCCACATTTCTCCAAAAAAGAGGATATGTCACAACTAATGAATGTTGTTAATCCCTTGCGATAGCAATAAAGTTGATAAAAAAAGAAAGGTACAAAAAAATTAAAGTGCCCCCATCCACCCTTGCTCATGCACAAATGTTAAGACGCATGTAGGTCCTGCATACTTATGTAAACAATGATTGCACCACACATGTGAGGTATAACTGCGAACATCAGAGCAAGCGCAATAATTCTAGAACCAGACTTCCTGTGTAACTCTAAACTTGTAACCTGCAAAGGCTTTTAAAATATCGCCTATAGATAATTTAATGTGCGATAGTTTGTCGCTATTTCACAGCCGTGTGCAGTTTTAAAGTGTTTCGTATCTATTTACACAACATCAGCTTTTATATTATACCAAAAAATTGCGCATTATATTGTGTTTGTGTTCACCAAAATTCATAAAAAGTGTATTTTTCCCCCAAAAATTGTGCAACAGCTAACATTTTATGCTCTTGGGCCTCTGCTTAAAAAATATATAATTTTTGGGAGTTCTAAGTAATTTTCTAGCAAAAAATTGCAGACTTTTACATGCATGAGAGAAATGTCAGACTTGGCCTTGGGGTAAAGTGGGTAAGCCCCTCCTACATTTTAAAGCACAATTTGGCCAAAACCATCATTCAACATGGCACAATAAAGGCACTGCAGTTAGCCCCGCCCATTCCCCACCCCTATTCTCAGGAATATCGATTTTATATACTTCCCAGGTATGGTTATGGCCTTGGCAACCAAATACTGACACCCTATAATAACAGAGCTAGAAATTTTCATTGATTGCTATGGGAAACCTGACCACTGTTCTAAGTCATGCCTTAGAACAGGAGTCCAATGTGAAGCTACAAAAACAACAAAGGGGAAGCCGCAAACACCTAGTGCATTACCCGAGAATTTGTATTTTTTAAGGCATTGGAACCAAAAAAAATGCATACTCACAAAAGTGCAGTGTAAACCAACATGTGAGTTGGAAGATGCCATATGGTGCAAGGTACACATGCTCCAACAACCTCCCATGTACTAACAAGCCGAAGCATTTCAGGGGCCCACCCCCTTCCTCAGAGCTGTGCTTAGCGCCCCCAAAATGTGTCAGCTTGCTAGTAGAAGGGAGGTTGTTGTTGGAGCATTTGTACCTTACACTATATGGCATCTTCTGACTTGCATGTTGGTTTACACTGCACTGTGAGTATGCATTTTATTGGTTCCATAGTCTTTGAATAAAACTTTTTTTCTTGGGTAATGCGTCAGGTGTTTGCTCCTTCCCCTTTGTTGTTTTTGTAGTTTCACATTGGATTCCCCATGTAAGTGACATGTCACCTGTATAGCCATCTCTCTGTGGAGGACCTTGGAGCATTGGGAGCGAATGCTTTTCTTTTCTTATTAGAACAAGGGTAGGCAACCTTTGAGAGTTGGAGATCTACCTGAACATTTTAAGCAATATATCACACAGAACTTTCAGGTAGTGTGTGAGTCAGCGCTCACTGGCAGCTATAAGGTGGATCATAAGGGATCAATAACAGGGGGGGGGGGGACAACAAGATATACCCAAAATTAATTAATAAGAATTAGTCCATACAGTCCATAGTAGTAAGGGATATCAAGGAGAAGTCCACTGGACCGATGGATCCACAAGTGGATGGGGATCACACACACAGTGACCGGCAGCTCTTCAGCAGGAAATGGGAGTTCCCTCAGACAAACAAAAACAGCAGAAAGAGGGCGTATGGGTCAGTGTGATAGTAAAAGCACGTAATACTTTATTCAGATACACTTACATAAAAGTATCTTGCAAGCTGCACACAGGATGGATGTGGATCACCAATCAAGCAGTCAACCATCACAAGGGATGACAAGACCACTGTGGGGATAAGCTCAGACCTGCCATATGAAGGTGTATAACCAGCAGCATCTCCAGCTCTCACACCTGCTCTTATAGAGCTAGCAAGAGACCAAATCAGGGCGGGGCGGACCGCAACGTGTTTCCTAGGCGCCGCCTCCTTCTTTAGGCAAACCTGCCAAGACAGAATAAAACAAAAAACACCCAATTGGTACAGAGTCTGGGCGTGGCCAGTCGTCCAATCAACAGGGCTATTCTGGCCAACTTTTTTAGCTATAATCAAATCTCCAACATGTATAGCTGTCATACCATGGCACAATGTACCTATAGCACAGCGGGCAATGAGCTAAAAAGTATATTACATAGAATAAAGGAAAATAGGCATGATTATAAAAAATCCTAAAAAATTATGAAAAATGTCATCTGAACCGAATGAACGGCTGCACAGTAACACATCTATGATAGTCTTTCATAATAAATGGTAAAAAATCAAATAATAACTATATAAAAGGTGACTTCAAATAAAATAACCTATTAGGATCACTACATAATTAATTACACTAAAAAATACAAATTATAAATTTATCGAGATACACACCAGGTAATAATTCCTATCAGCATATCTAAAGGGCGATGGATATATACACACAGACTATGAGGAGGGGGCGGGGCGGTAAAAAAAAATTAAAAAAAGGAGAGGTGCACCTTGTTATGCCAATCTCACCATGGGTTGGTGGGAGGAGTCATGCATCTGGAGAAGTAACCCCTTTGCATCTCAGATTGTCTTCTATGAAAGATATATTGATGATGTGATCATTATATGGGATGGTCCTCTTTCTTCCATTTCCCCTTTTGTCCAGTACTGTAACAACAAGAATATGGGCATCTTGTTGTACATGATACTCAATCTCTTGTGTTTTTGCTTTTTTCCTATATGTAGGCCACACTATTCGGACAGCAAGGGCCTGATTCGGGCAACATCAGAGACTTATTGAAAAGGGATCAGGTGAACATAGCGTCCCTAGGCACTTCCTTCATGTCCATAAAAAATCCACTGAAGGGTTAAAAGTCTGGGTGTTGGAATCTATCCCTCCTTGTGACTTCCAGGCTGAAAGGTTCTAGAGGTTATGCCGTAGGGAAACCTAGTGGATCTTTACCTTGAATTCTCTGGGGCCTGGAGGTTTGAACGAGGAGATAGAAGTCAACACAATTTTATGATACCTATACCTATACTCGCAACTAACAGTGTATCTCCTCTTCCCACTTCCCCTTTTTTTGTTTTTTTGTTTTTTTACCGCCTCTCCTTCTATCCATTACCACCCCTCTCCTTTTTTACATTTTTTTACCGCCCCCTCCTAATAGTCTGTGTGTATATATCCATCGACCTTTAGATATGCTGATAGGAATTATTACCTGGTGTGTACCTCGATAAATGTATAACTTGTATTTTTTAGTGTAATTAATTGTGTAGGATCCTAATAGGTTATTTTATTTCAAGTCACCTTTTATCTACAGTGGGGACAGAAAGTATTCAGACCCCCTTTAATTTTTCACTCTTTGTTATATTGCAGCCATTTGCTAAAATCATTTAAGTTCATTATTTCCCTCATTAATGTACACACTGCACCCCATATTGACAGAAAAACACAGAATTGTTGACATTTTTGCAGATTTATTAAAAAAGAAGAACTGAAATATCACATGTTCCTAAGTATTCAGACCCTTTGCTCAGTATTTAGTAGAAGCACCCTTTTGATCTAATACAGCCATGAGTCTTTTTGGGAATGATGCAACAAGTTTTTCACACCTGGATTTGGGAATCCTCTGCCATTCCTCCTTGCAGATCCTCTCCAGTTCTGTCAGGTTGGATGGTAAACGTTGGTGGACAGCCATTTTTAGGTCTCTCCAGAGATGCTCAATTGGGTTTAAGTCAGGGCTCTGGCTGGGCCATTCAAGAACAGTCACGGAGTTGTTGTGAAGCCGCTCCTTCGTTATTTTAGATGTGTGCTTAGGGTCATTGTCTTGTTGGAAGGTAAACCTTCGGCCCAGTCTGAGGTCCTGAGCACTCTGGAGAAGGTTTTCATCCAGGATATCCCTGTACTTGGCCTCATTCATCTTTCCCTTGATTGCAACCAGTCATCCTGTCCCTGCAGCTGAAACATACCCCTACAGCATGATGCTGCCACCACCATGCTTCACTGTCGGAACTGTATTGGACAGGTGATGAGCAGTGCCTGTTTTTTTCCACACATACCACTTAGAATTAAGGCCAAAAAGTTCTATCTTGGTCTCATAAGGCCAAAGATTTCTCACCATCTTGGAGTCCTTCAGGTGCTTTTCAGCAAACTCCATGCGGGCTTTCATGTGTCTTGCACCGAGGAGAGGCTTCTGTCGGGCCACTTTGCAATATAGCCCTGACTGGTGGAGGGCTGCAGTGATGGTTGACTTTCTACAACTTTCTCCCATCTCCCAACTGCATCTCTGAAGCTCATCCACAGTGATCTTTGGGTTCTTCTTTACCTCTCTCACCAGGGCTCTTCTCCCCGGATAGCTTAGTTTGGCCGGACAGCCAGTTCTAGGAAGGGTTCTGGTCATCCCAAATGTCTTCCATTTAAGGATTATGGAGGCCACTGTGCTCTTAAGAACCTTAAGTGCAGCAGAATTTTTTTGTAACCTTGGCCAGATCTGTGCCTTGCCACAATTCTGTCTCTGAGCTCTTCAGGCAGTTCCTTTGACCTCATGATTCTCATTTGCTCTGACATGCACTGTGAGCTGTAAGGTCTTATATAGACAGGTGTGTGGCTTTCTTAATCAAGTCCAATCAGTATAATCAAACACAGCTGGACTCAAATGAAGGTGTAGAACCATCTCAAGGATGATCAGAAGAAATGGACAGCACCTGAGTTAAATATATGAGTGTCGATGAATATGTAACTTTGCTCAAATGTGAGGGGGGGTGTCCCTTGCAGCTATCGGCCATATAGCTCCAATTATGCCCGCCAAAACACCTAAGCTCCGCTCTGCTTCTGTTAAACGTTCAAGCAAGAGATCACTCTCTAATCCAGTCTCCACAGGTTCTATTCAGCAATACCTAGCCAACGCACGCGGTGACCAAGACAGGGCCTCGAGAGTAAGCGCCTCTCCATCATCCCGCGCTGCTTCTGTGAGGGAGAGCTCTCCAGCTTCTTCCTGCTGCTCGGATCTTATGGACGATCCCGGATCCCCCGTAGGCTCTGAAATGTCAGCACTTATGAGCGGCCTCAAAAAAGAACTTGCAGGTATGTTTCACAGTTTGGAGAAATCCATCAAAAAAGAAATAACTGCTGTTCGATCTGATATGTCACATCTCCTGGTCAGGGTGGAGGAAACGGAGCAGAGACAGGACACGCAGGCACTAGCCATTAAAGAACTGCAAGACACCGTTACCCAGCTGGCTTTTGCTCACCGTACATCCTTATATAAGCTCGAAGACCTCGAAAACCGTAACCGCAGAAACAATATCCGAGTTAGAGGGTTGCCGGAAGCCACTAGGGATACTGATCTTGAACCTTCTATAAGAGGCATTTTTAATACCATCCTGGGTAACCCTGTCGCCGCACCACTACGTTTTGATCGTGTGCATCGGGCTTTACGACCCCGTAACGCTAACTCGGACCAGCCCAGAGATGTCATCTGCCGCCTACATTATTTTGAAGACAAAAATGCCATCATGATAAAGATGCGAGGCATACCTAACATTGACTTTGACGGTGCCACCATTAGTATCTATCCAGATCTTTCTAAAGATACTCTGGACCGCCGCAGAGCATTAAAACCGCTACTGGATAACTTACGATCTGACGGGATTACATACAGATGGGGTTTTCCTGCCTGCCTGATTGCTACAAAAAATGGTCGCTCCCATACATTAAGATTTCCTGAGGAACTTCCAACTTTTATGCAGGACCTACATCTCTCACCCATGGAACTTCCAGGCTGGCAGGATTCGATTCCAAAATTCTCATGTCCCATGGACTCTGTCTGGAAAAAGACCCCCTCAAAGAGGAGTCGCGCTTCTCTCCCAGGCTCTGCACAAACACAAGGCTAAAACATTTATTTTTTCACCCATATTATTGATAATAATATAAATCATTTTTTCTTTTTTTACAAAAAGGCCCTATTGGCTGAGTCCGGACCCGGTCTCTGTGTTTGCGTGTGCATATAGAATTTTTCTTTACTCTTTTCTGTACTCGTGCTTGCGAAGCCGGGGTGGACTCATCGGTAAAATGACCAATATTTGTTTTCCTTTATTATTATGTTGATTGTTGCATGTTTCCAATTGGTCTACATTTGCGATTTCTTGCAGGTTGCTTATTGTTTTTATTGATTCTGGTTCCATTTACATGGGTTTTCTTATTTCCGAATGGAATTCATTGCTCTCCTGTTAATGACGGGTTGTTAACATGTTTTTCTTCTACAGGCCGTGTGCTGTCGGGACACACTCCCCTCGCCACCTCCCCCCCATAGCGTAACACCACCCCCCCACCTCCTCCTGGGGATGGCGAGCGTGAATGGCCCCGAAGATATCCTATTTAATCCTTGTTTAAGGATTGGGATGGCCTTTCGCTCTCTCTCTCCCCAATGGGACCACTGCAGTTTTCTGCGTGATATTTTTTCATTTCCCACTAGTTCTCTGACCTACATGTATAATTATTGTATATGTTTGTCTTCTTCTTCTTCTCTTCTCCTTCTTTCCTACTATTCCTCTCTCTCCTCCCCCCCCCCTCTTCCCCCTCTCTGCTGGTATGCTTGGCAAGACAAACTGAAAATATCCATGCTCTTTTTAAATGGCTAAGGTAAAGATTGTATCCTACAATGTTAGGGGTCTTAATGTTGCTGCTAAACGACATCAATTATATCGTGAACTTAAACATGCTACATGTTCCATTGCATTTCTCCAAGAAACGCACTTAACCCACACAACACCTGTTAAACTTACCTCACCTAACTTTCCGCAGTGGTACTATAGTCTGTCAGACACCAATAAGTCCAAAGGTGTAGCTATTGGTTTCTGCAAAGGTTTGTCTTTCAGACTTTCTGACATGCTTGCGGATGATTATGGTCGCTTCCTTTTTCTTAAGGGATTCATTGGAAATGTCCAATGCACGCTTGCAAATATCTATTGCCCGAACCATGACCAACCTACCTTCCTTTCCCAAATACTGACTAAGTTGTCACACTTTGCCACAGGACTCACTATTCTAGCGGGGGACTTAAACATGCCGTTAGACCCCACTATTGATACATCACAAAGCCGTTCTAATATCTCTTTCAAAAAACTGAAATTTGTGAAAAAACGGCTTCTTGATCATCAATTAATGGATGTTTGGCGCCTTCTTCATCCTAAGGAGAAGGATTTCTCACACTACTCCTCAACACACCAATCATACTCTAGAATAGATAATATATTCTTAGACCATTTCCATCTTCCCTTTTTACACTCTGCCCACATTGGTCTCACATCAATTTCAGATCATGCACCTGTGTCGATGACACTGACCATGCCCTCCCTACCCCGACGCACCACCAACTGGAGGCTTAACGATTCCCTTCTCACTAATGAAGCAGAGGTCTCTATGCTAGCCTCCCACTTATCGCAATATTTTAGAGACAACAAATCCTCTGATACCTCCCCCTCGGTCGTTTGGGAAGCTCATAAGGCTACCATTAGAGGTCGGCTCATTGAGCTTGGTGCACGGATAAAAAGAGAGCATGGTCAACAAATTAACCAGGTTCTACAACAGATAGAGGCTCTAGATAAGCAACATAAACTTTCTTTACATAATGAACACCTTAAATCCCTCACACTTAAACGTGAGGAATTGAAGTCCCTCCTTAATCTAGACACCAAGAGAAGATTCCAGCGTCTGTCGCAAAAATTTTACGAATGGGGGAACAAACCAAGTAGATTGCTAGCTAGATCACTAAAGACTAAACAGTCGCAATCATTCATCCCCAAGATTAAGCTTCCGTCAGGTGCATTGGCCCATGCAACCCCAGATATTGCTAAAGCATTTAGAGACTACTACGCGGACCTATATAATGTTAAAAATGACTTATCATCTCTCCCCTGTGAGGAGAGACGAAACCGTATGCTATCCTACTTGAGAGAGGCAAATCTTCCCAAATTACCCATATCTGTTCTAAAAGAATTAGAAGAAGACTTTTCGGTCGAGGAATTCCAGACAGCATTGAAGTCCTCCCCCTCTGGTAAAGCCCCTGGACCTGACGGATTCACGATTTTATACTATAAAACATTTAGTGACATCCTGCTCCCTCGACTTTCTGAATATGCAAACTCAATCTCCCACTCTTCAGGCTTACGCCCAGAATCACTTTTGACCCATATCACAGTCATCCCTAAACCAGACAAGGACCCTACACTCTGTAATAGTTTTAGACCTATATCGTTAATAAACGTTGACATTAAATTATTTGCCAAAGTTATGGCAAACCGCCTACTTCCCCTTATACCAAATTGGATTTCGGCGGATCAGTCAGGTTTTATACCCGCCAGAGAAGCGAAAGATAACTCCCTTCGTGCAATTTCTCTGATTCAATACGTTCGACGGTGCTCCCAGCCCACCCTACTTCTCTTTACTGATGCAGAAAAAGCTTTCGATAGGGTGGACTGGGAGTACCTTAAGCTGACCTTACGCCATTTGGGGGTGGGTCCTAAAATGTTTCACCGTATTTCTTCTCTTTATGCTAACCCTTCGGCTCAGGTCAGGATTAACGGAACGTTGAGCGACCCCTTTATCCTACATAACGGAACCAGGCAGGGCTGTCCCCTCTCCCCTCTTTTATTTGCTATCACTCTAGAACCTTTTCTCGCCACAATCAGGAACAATATTAACATCAAAGGCATACAAATAGGCAACAGATCCCATAAATACGCGGCATATGCAGACGATGTACTATTTTTTATTCAACAACCTCGGATCTCGATTCCGAATCTGATGTCTGCATTCTCCACGTTTCAATCAATCTCTAACTTCAAAATAAATTTATCTAAATCCGAAATTTTAAACATTAACATCCCCAAGGCCGAGACTCTCTTCCTCAAACCCCTTTTTCCTTTTCGATGGGAATCAAACTGTTTGAAATACCTAGGTATTTACCTCACCCCTAATCTTCAATCCATTTTCCGATATAATTACATCCCCACGTTAAATAAAATTAGAACTGACCTACGAAAATGGTCTAACCTGTCACATACCTGGTTAGGGAAAGTTAATATAATTAAAATGAACATACTACCACGCATCCTCTTCCTCTTTCAAATGCTACCACTAGGTGTTCCGGTGGGTTTTTTTACTACTCTACAGTCCCTGGTCTCCCGCTTTATCTGGAAGGATAGACACCCTAGAATATCCAGGGGGTTATTGTCCCGCTCCAAATGCTCAGGTGGTTTGGCACTTCCTAATTTTAAAGCCTATTTCCAAGCAACGGTACTGGCCAGACTAGCTGAATGGAAATATGCCCTTGGCAGGAAGCTATGGGTACAAATCGAATATCACCTGAGTGGAGTGGACCTTTCAATGGCTCCCTGGATACCCCGCTCCCACAGGAACCTCGCCCACACCACCTCGGCCCTTACCATTTCTTCTTTGGATATATGGGACGCACTACACAAAAAACATTCCTGGAATTATGACTCCCCTTTGCTACCTCTTCTCAATCACACATACTTTTTGCCAGGCCTTTTGGACCCAGGTTTTAAGACATGGAGGTCAGGGGATCCCCTCTTATTACATCACGTTCTAAATGGCAATACACTTAAACCCTTAACTTCAATCCTCACCCCTAAACCAGCCACGTTCCTAGATAAATGGAGATACCACCAATTACAACACTTCCTAAGCTCCCTTTCTAATCCACTTAGGGGTATTAGCGATTTAAACGAAATAGAAGTAATATTCCTTCCAAAAGACCCCCCTCTACATTGCATTTCTATATTCTATAAAGCTCTTATTACACTTCAAAACCCAGACCCCCCTTCCTACCTGACTAAATGGGAAATTGACCTTGGTCTCTCCCTGACTGACAACCAAAAAGATAGGATCCTCCAACTTGCTCACACCTCGTCCATGGCCTCAAGAATGACAGAGGTCAACTATAAACTGCTCACCAGGTGGCATTACACCCCAGTTCGCCTACACCAAATGTTCCCCGCCAGTTCCCCATTGTGCTGGAGGAACTGTGGGAACAAAGCTACTCACGCACACATATGGTGGTTCTGCCCATTGATTAAACCATATTGGGAAAATATTCGCACTCTGATTGCTCAGATAGCGGATGTTCAAATACCAAATGATCCATGGGCTATTCTGTTTCATATCACAAAAACTCCCATAAAGGCGTACAAACACTCAATCATTCCTCATCTACTAAACACTGCCAAAGCCTTAATCCCCACATTGTGGGGCCAACCAATTATTCCCTCTATGAAGGCCTGGCTACAAATGATTGACAATGTATACCTTATGGAGAGTATCACCCACAATATTAGAGGGACCTCCCAGAAACATTCTTTAACCTGGGAACCCTGGAAAAAATTTCAGACTACTGCCACATATATAAACCTCTTGCTCTAACTCCTCAACCCAAATACTTTAGCATAGCCATTAAACACCCACCCATGATAATCCTCCCCTCTGCTCAATACATGGTCTAGCATGCCAGCAACCTCCTACCCTCTCCCCTTCCCACTTTCAACTCTTTCTTTTCTATCCTCTCCCTCTTTATCACTATCTTGTCTCGATGTATACTTATGTTAAACTAAAGCAATATTTTCTATTTTAATTCCACTTAATGTATGATGATCACCTAGCTCACACTTCTTTATCCAAATCAGCTGCTTAGTTGACTTATTGTAACTTCTTATGCGCACCTGATAAAACTAACTAAGTAGTGAACTATACGAATACTATAACCTATGCTGTTAAAATAATGGAAGATTTGTGTTATAACTGTTACAACTGTATACATGATATATTTTCTTTAATAAAAACTTATTAAACAAAAAAATATATGAGTGTCATAGCTAAGTGTCTGAATACTTAGGACCATGTGATATTTCAGTTTGTCTTTTTTACTAAATCTGCAAAAATTTCAACAATTCTGTGTTTTTCTGTCAATATGGGGTGCTGTGTGTACATTATTGAGGAAAAAAATGAACTTAAATGATTTTAGCAAATGGCTGCAATATAACAAAGAGTGAAAAATTTAAGGGGGTCTGAATACTTTCCGTCCCCACTGTAGTTATTATTCGATTTTTTTACCATGTATTATAAAATACTATCATAGATGTGTTACTATGCAGCCGTTCATTCGGATCACATGACATTTCTCATTTTTAAGGATTTTTTTATAATCATGCCCATTTTCCTTTATTCTATGTAATATACTTTTTAGCTCATTGCCCGCTGTGCTATAGGTACACTTGTGCCATACTATGACAGCTATACATGTTGGAGATTTGATTACAGCAAAAAAAGTTGGCCACTATAGCCCTGTTGATTGGACGACTGGCCATGTCCAGCCTCTGTACTGATTGGGTGTTTCTTTGTTTTATTCTGTCTTGACAGTATAAATTTTCCCCTCTAGAGGGGGGCTGGTTTGCCTGAAGAAGGAGATGCGTTGCGGCCCGCCCCGTCCTGATTTGGTCTCTTGCTAGCTCTGTGAGAGCAGGTGTGAGAGCTGGAGACGCTGCTGGTTATACACTTCCATATGGCAGGTCTCAGCTTATCCCCACAGTGGTCTTCTCATTCCTTGTGACGGCTGACTGCTTGAATGGTGATCCACATCCACCCTGCGTGCAGCTTGCAAGATACTTTTATGTAAGTGTATCTGAATAAAGTGTTACTTGCTTTTATGCTCACACTGACCCAGGCGCCCTCTTTCTGCTGATTTTACCTGAACATTATAGAGATCAAATATCAGTGGGGGTACAATGTATAGCATTATATGTCAGGATTTATTGGCTGATTACTGTATATTTAAATCTCATAGACACTATACTTCCTACGAAAACCCCTGATTAAGGAGACTACAGTTCATCTCTGAAACATCGTTGGGTTTAGGAGTGTGCACCATGTCATTTTGCTAAACGTTTGTACCACACTATGCATCCTCTCTTATGTGTTTATTATGTGTTTTTCATGTGTACAATAAACTTTATACATTTTTTTTACATATATATTGTTGTGGTAGTGCCTTGAAAGGCCCACCCCTAGGGGGTCCCTCCATTTCCATATTACTTGGGATGTGGCACACCTTTGTTTAAGCAGCTCTTTTCGGATATTCTTTTCTCATTGATCTCAGAAAGAGGTCTATTGTTGTGTTTTTCTAACTTGCTAGGGGCAATAATATTTTTAATAGTGCATGCTTTCCGAAAGGTAATTTGTGGTTTAGGAGGTAAGCAAGGGGCCAAATGTTGATCCAGCTTGAGGATGTTGTAATGTTTCTGGATAATTTATGAAATGGTTCTGTATTTAGTGTTAAATGTAGAGACAAATCTCACTGTGCTTCCCATATCTTTAGTGTAATTATCTTTGTTCTTATTTTTTGGTGGCTTATCAGTGTGCGAGAGAAAGGCATCTTGGACTAGGTCCCTAGGGTAACCCTTTTCCACAAACTTTTTGAGCATGTGTTCACCTTTTATTTTTATTTTAGTTTATATTTTAATTTTAATTTTTTATTTTGTTCTTTACTTTTAATTTCATTATGGTTCTTAATTTTATCCATAGTCATTTTTCAAAATCGCAATTTAGTTACCAGTATTATTTTTAATATCTAGGGGCTATAGGGTCTCACATGTCAAGCATTAGTAGTTGTTTTAATAAAAATATATAAACCTTGCGCCAAAAAATAAGTGTGAATAATTAAATAAGAGCTGCTATCCCCCAAACTAGATAAGAATTCTAGCGCAAGTGAAAAATGTATATGGTGGGGGTCTAGGTCTATATTGACGGTGGACTAAATTGCATATGAAATGTTATACTCAAACAAGATTATTGAATACACATCGGTGTGCCATACAGAAATACTAGATATATGTATAGAACTGAATACCAAAAGTGCATATTACAAAAGAATAACAACCATGCAGTCCCTGCATGTATTGGAAAATAATGTCCTTGTGGAAAAATCAATATAAAAATCCCAATGGAAAAAAAAAAAGAGAGTCCACGTGCAATTGAAAAATAATATGCAGATCAATATATGTGAATCTTCCGCTGTTGCAAAATATAATATACAAATCGATATATGTGAATCTTCCGCTGTGTGGATGAACAACCTTCACCAGCTGTGTTATACACCCAAAGTGCTCTGTAAGTGGATGTCTGCTTACCAGAAGATGTTGACCTTTTTAATTAAAAAGAGGTCAAATAAAGTCTTTAGCAAGAAATGGCTTGCTGCCATGGTATGGATAAGCCTTGTGGGTAACCTTTTCCTCTCCCCCAGTAGAATGCCAGGAAATATATAGAAGGATACAAGAAGGACTAAAATAGTGTAATCCCTTTTATTGATTAAACGATTAAAAACAAAAAGCCAAATGGCTGCTTACTTTTAGAAGTGCCCTCGAGGCTGTACCACTCGTAAAGGTCTAAAGGCTCTGCTCTGCGCGTGGTAGCTGGCGTGCGCTTCACCAACAGCCGCCGACAACCACAGGGAGTTGAATAATGGAACGAAATTGCGTAACCAGGCATGCTTCGACATACGTTTCGCTTTCTGTCCTCAGGAGTTGTTTTAATGTACTGATCTTTGAAGAGCCTGTGCATGTATTCCACCGGTTTGTGTACAAGAGGGGTTAACAGCACTCGGCGAGTTTCCTCCATCCTCTTCCCCTCCCACCAATTAATTCCCATTCCCTTTAAATTCTCCAGTTGCTGTTCTTACCGTAGCTTTGACAAAGTGCAGGCGTGCGAAACATGTCAGCTACGGCAACTTCATAGCCTGCAGACCACCAGTGTTCACAGGGTTCCGGCTTCTGAAGTAGAGCTGATGTTACCGCGCATGCCCGGTCTCCTCGGTTACATCCGGCGTTCCCAGCCTCGCTCTCCAGTGGCGACGAACAAACCACGCTTCCCACAGCCTGACACTGTGCAGGTGGATCACCAAGGCGAAGGCATTGCATCACTGCGGTCCGCGGGGGCTCCCCACCGCTCCCCTTCAGATCTGCAGTGTCTGATTGCGGGTCAGCAGGAAGAGGTATCACCTTCTCACTCCCTCCGATCAGCGCCAGAACGCCTTCCATATATCCCAGGATGACCATGGCTAAACCTCCCGGGAGCAGTTAACCCCTTCTTATCAAGATTCTTCAATGGTGGTACCGTGTTAATATCATTTTATCTATACACAGCTATATGCTTTTTATCCGTTTTATTGCTCTTTGCATCAGTGTCCACAGTTTTTGTATACTGCCTGGCAATCGCTTAAGTATAATAAAAATAATTTGTATCCAATCCTAGGCACATCGTCTTTTCTGCATATATACTTTGTCTTATATATCTGACTTTACCCATAGAGCGCTGCTTTTTAGTGTTTTATATTTTTCTTTCCGTTTGTCCAGTGGTTGGCAGCTGCACTGGGGGTCAGCCCTATTTTCAATATATTCTCAACTATCTGCCTGTTTTGAGCGCTTTAGGAGCTTGTTGTTCATTTAGTGATATATCCTACTATAAAGTTAATTTCACCAAATCCTTGATTTTAGGTATGAACATCCCCCTCCCTCTCCAAATGAGACTTCAGACCAACTTTCCTTACACACGGACAGGTCCTTTCATCCCATATTTAGGCCTTTCATTGAGGGCAGATCCCACTAATCTTGAAGACGTCAACTACCTACCTCTGATAGCTAAAATATCTCAAGAGACCAACCGAATAGCCAAAGTGCAACTGTCTTTGACAGGGCGCCTGGTATCCTTCAAAATGCTGTGTCTTCCTCAAATTTTGTATACATTTCGAACACTACCTGTACCCCTCAAAAGTAGCCACTTAAAATCTCTGCAGTCTATACTTAAGCAGTTTCTTTGGTAATCTGCATGTCAAACATAGATCAGCTGGCAGGATGGGAGACATAGACTTTTACACCTACTTTTAAGCATCCCTACTCACACAGTTCAACCACTGGTTTTCTCCCACTCCGGACATGCTCTGGTGTGTGATAAAATCAACCTTCAGTCCATGCCCAGAGCTCCACTCTTTTCTCCTAACGGATGCCTGGAAACCATACTATTTAAATCAATTCCCCCCTACAATACAGGCATCCCTACAGGCTTGGCGGGCGTTGAGAATGATCCCCTCCACTTTGGCTCCACAAACATCAATCCCACTTCCTTTAAATATTATAGAATATATAATCCCAAATATTTCTCTTACATATTGGCAGAAGAGGGGTATTAAACTTGTCACAGACTTATTTTCTAATAATCAGATGAAATCATTTGAAGTACTTCTCACAGAATTCTCTCTTCCTCCCTTTCCTTAGTCCAATCCCATGAGTTGTCTCTCCACTCAGTAGCCTGGGTTCTTCTGGGCTATTCTAGGCACCTGTAACTGGTTCTGCTTTTCCTGGGGTATATTTAGTCTTGTGCCATTTTCATCAATGCCCTGGGACAAGGCTGAGACTGCCGTGGGGGAATACTTGACCTTAAGGCAGGTCTCTTCTGTTAGAGTTCAATGTACACCATGTACACTTGCTCTGCTACTGTTCTCCAATAAACTCCCAGGTCTTCATGACAATGTACACCTTCTCCGTAAATTGCATTTAGAAGGGACACGCTGAACTTTGTCCACATCCACCTGTCCAGCATTTTCCACTACCATTCTCCAGTAGCGGAGTGGACCCCGCCATACACACAATGCGGGCTTCACACGTGCACTTAACTTAACTCTTGCACTCCATACCTCTGTGCAGGATAGGAATCTCCGTGGTGCGAATCCACTCCTGTTGCTCTGGGAGACAGACTGCTGGTGGAAGAAGTGCCAATAACATCTCCCTCGCTGCTAGAGGCCATTCCGCCTGCAACAGTCACACGCTAGTGACAGGCTGCTTGTTAGACTTTTAATACCCTAGGCAACCTCTTATGTCTTCACACTGCATTACTTCCATACTGGTGCCTTCATACCCCAAGTACCTTAGTGACCCGAACTGTAGAAAGGTCCTGCTTACTTGCATTACACCCCTCTTTGGAACAAGGTTTTGAAACTTTTATTTGAAAAAGTAGAAAAGGCATTACAAAGTCCAACATTCAGAGACATAATTCTTTCCTTATTCACTAGCCCTAACTCAGGCTATGTGCTGCCCAGGCATTCGTGCAAAGGTAGTGCCCATGTAATCACAGAGTCCAATAGAGGCATTCTCCAGCAGCTAGTGTCTTTGGGGCGAACTCCAAGTTCTGATGGCTTTACATCCAGGTAGTAGTGAGCGGCATTCTTCTGCTTGCTTGTTGTTCTCTGTCTCGCTCCCTTATGGGCAGATTTGCATCTTTCTGCCTGGCCTATTATGAACCCTGATACCCCCATGGATCTCCCAGCTCTGTAATTACGGGCTCCCTTGGGTTACGGACCCCTGTCCCTTTTATATTACACAGAACCAGTGGGTCGGACCCAGAAAACCCACCAAGAGAAGAACTAGGAAAGCATTAACTCCTACCCTCCCATCCAGGACAGCGCCTAACTAGTTATTTCCAATCCACTTACATACTTGCACTTGAAATTAGTAAAATAACTGTACATTTTACGTATTATTATTTACAGCACTGAGTTGATTTGGGTATTTTATAGTTCAGCTTTAAAATTGTATTCTGCTATAACAGCTGTAAAAATCACTACATTGTTTCTTTTAGTGAATATTGTAGCTTCTAAAAACATGCTTTCATATTTATTCATATTTATTGCCGGGGTTTTATCAGTTTTTCCAAGGCCATAATTTCCTGATTTTTTGTCTGCTGTCTTGTCCAATTAGTGTTGCCTCTCTTCTGGTATAAGACTCTCCGACCTAGATTGTGCAGGATACTTTTAGTAGTTGGACAACACTAGTTCCCCCTTTCTTTTTAACTTACGGACAGCCAGCTCTAAGCATTTACATTCTCTTGACAATATAAATCTTGCCACTAACAACACTACATGAATGATCTTACCCAAAATCAGGGCTAGAGTCTACAATCAAAGACATTGAAAAAATATGTGCAAGAGTGTACTTTAGCTACCATTGTAGAGTGATATGCTTTGATATAATAGATCAGTGATCTTCATTCTTTACTATAACCTACAGTTGTAAGTGCATAATTGTACTATTGATCCAGCAGTAGACACTTCAGATGCATGGCTCCAGGGTCCCAATCCTGCCCTCCTCTTTTTGCAATGCAACACACTTCCGTCCACAAGGCGGGTGTGAATGACATTCAGAATGAGTGGCATCACATTGTATAATTATGTAAGTCCTGATACCTGTGCGGTTCTTGACTATGTTCACAAATGCCTGCCAGTTGCAGCTTCTCACAAAGTTAAAATTTTAAACTTTGAGTGATCACTGGTAGGGATGAGTAAATATGTTTAGATTGGATTTGTGGGGAATTTCTTAAAACCATCATAATATTCAAAAATTGTCATATTAAATCCAAATTGAAGTCTATGGGGGTCAGATCTTAAAAAAACAATTATTTTCAAGGTTATGGACAAGAAATTGCCAAATAGCATGCAGAGCAGGACACAGATGTGGGGTAAATGTACCAATTTTGTTTTAAAAATACTGTACAGCAGGGAGAAGGTCCTCCTTTTTATGCACTTTCGAGATTGGCATAGAAAAAACTCCAATCTATTCAATTACATGCTTAGGACATGCATTTAATCTGTATGTGGTGTTAAAGAACAGTACAATTCTCACAGACAGCATCAGTTACATAGTATTCTGGCACCGCATATTTTGCATGTGTTTCACATAATCAATCACAGCAGCCGCACACTAATGTAATTCATTTCAACTTGAAAAGGGGGATTTTTGGGTAGTTTTAGCTGTGACATCTGATTTTTTTTCCTGCAGTAACAGGCTTGAATAGACTGTTGAAAGTAGCAGCCACAGAAGATCTAAAAGCTATAGAAAAGTGTACTCTTAAAAAAGTAAAACCCTTAAATTAATACCAATGGTAATATAGTAGTATATTTTTTAAGTATCACACTGTGCTATCTTAACAGTTTAACAAAATGGCAAAAAGAGAGTGCCATAACACTTCAAAATCACAACCTCACAGCCCAAAGACAAATAGACAATAGCCACACATATAGTACAGTGGTTGCACAGCAGATGTAAGTAGTTTGGTTAGGCTGCAGTGTAATGCCCCGTACACACGGTCAGATTTTACGACGGAAAATGTGCGATCGGAGCTTTTTGTCAGAAATTCCGACTGTGTGTGAGCTCCATTGGACATTTTCCATCGGATTTTCCGACACACAAAGTTTGAGAGCAGGCTATAAAATTTTCCGACAACAAAATCCGATCGCGTCAATTCCGACCATGTGTGGCCAATTCCGACGCACAAAGTGCCACGCATACTCAGAAGAAATTCCCAGACGGAACAGCTCGGTCTGGTAAAATTAGCGTTCGGAATGAATACAGCACTTTCGTCACGCTGCAATGTTTTAAATTGTTTAATACAGCGCACTCTCTTCTTCTTTATAATGTGAGAAGAATGAAGTAGTTTTGCTGCTCATATTCACACAGACTTTTCACAAACTTCTTTCTTTATTATTTATCGTGATTCCCTCAATATATTTTGATTTGTCACATCTGACCAAATTTTTTTTTTGTGTGTGTTTTGTGTGTCAAGTTACCACAACACCATTGATATCTTGCATTATTTAATCTCAAGGAGATTGTTTGGTGTTGGTGTCTCTTGTTAATTTCACATTGTATTTGTGAAATGTACCTGCCTCTTCACAAACAAACTGTCCTTTTTGAAGGAAAACACACATAGGCGAGTATAATTGAACCAAAAATTCCTTTATTAAGGGCTCAGAACCAAATAAAGAGGGAGGCAACAGTGGAGAAACAGCAGAAATTGGCGAAGCCTTTGACCCCCTGGGCAGACATTAATTATTTTACTGCAAAATTGGTGGCCTGAGTCCATATATAAGGGAGTGCAGTCTGGTCCAGAAGTCCAAGAGATCATGAAAGCAGCAGATGACATGTATGTCTCCAGGCTGTGGTCATAAAAGAGACTGCATCTTTTGTCAGACCAGACTGAACCCAGGGCCATCACTCTCTGGTCTTCCTTCCACGCTTCCTTCCATGCTGTGGCTGTGGTGGTGTAGTTGTGGCAGGAGGAGGAGGAGGAGGAGGAGGATGGTCCAACTCACTCAGGTGGGTATTGGGTGTGAGTTCGCCACTCACCCCCTTAGGACTTTATAAAGAAGGTTCTCACACAGCTAGCATTGACCCTCCTGCATGCCCTGCAGTTTGGTGGCAGCCATGCAGGCAAAGGCCTCTTCAGGAGTGGGGGTGGCTCTGAGGGACGCAGAAGCCTCCTGAATGAGCCTGAGCGCTGAATCCTGCACGTGACTACCCTTCCTGGGTCTTTTGGTTGGAAGGCGGAGGGGAGGGACCTGCGATTCTGTCAGGCTCCTATTGGTCCCAGGCTTCTCCTGGCTGCCACTTAGCCCCACCTCCTCCTGGCTGCCACTAACCCCCGCCTCCTCCTGGCTGCCACATTCCACAGCCTCCTCCTGGATGCCACATTCCACGGCCTCGTCCTGGCTGAGGTCTTCCTATGTATGAAAAAGGGACATAGTTTTAGTTTTTACTTCATCAATCACACACAATTTTCAGCTCATGACTGTTGCAAATTGAATGTTAACAAATATAAAAGACTATCCTTCTGAGCCCAGCATTTTTCATTCTTGTCACAATTATTTTTGCCCACTACTGTCTATTGATATGTAAAAAAATGTATTAAATCAGCAATTAATGATCAATAATAACATCTAGTAAACATCATTTATTTATTGACCAGAAATCTGTAGAAGAATGCTATACCTGACTCCATCTGGGCTCCTCCACTTCTTCCTGGCTGGAAGTCCCAGGTTGGACATCGGAAGCCTCAGCTGGGGTGGAAGGAAGAGTGGAAGGAAGGGTTGAGAGGGATTCCCTGACTCCAGTCTGGTCTGACAGAAATCGCAGTCTCTCATAGTACCACAGCCTGGGGACATAAATGTCATCAGCTGCAGCTCCGGATCTCTGGGAATCTGTGACCTTCTTGCGCTCCCTTAGATAAGTGCTCCTCAGGCCACCAATTTTGGCTTTGAAATAGGGGATGTTTGCCATGGGGACCACCGGCTTCACCAACTCCAGCAGTTTCTCCAGCGCTGCCTGCCTCTTTTGTTTATGATCATAATGTGGATGTTTCACCTGCCACAGACAGGGCAGCTCCCTGTACTTGTCTATGAACAGGGGGAGGAAGTTGTGGTCATTGAAGCCATCCATTTTATCTGCAAGACACAACACAAGACAAACCCTAATGTCAGGCAAAACTCTCCCAATCTTGTTACAATATAGGCCTCAATCTAGAAGCAGTATAGGCCCAAGTTTTGCTCTTACCTTCGTTATCACGATCGGCGCCTCCGATACTCCTTCCTCCGCTCACAGATCGTACATACTACGCACGCGTGTTAAACGCTTTATAGACATTGCGCATGCGTGTAACTCCGCCCGCCCCTGACGTTCTTTTTAGTCTATTCCCCGCCCCTTCTCGTTCGGCGCAGTGGGGGAAGAGCACATGGCAGAGACACAGCAGGTGCATGCTAATTACAGCAACAAGGAGGAGGAAAGCCTGGAGGCTGAAACGTCCCGATCCAGAAGGAGTTGATTTAAGGCCTCAAATATGTCCTTTGGGGAGATGGTGGAGATGGTCGACATCCTGAAGAGGGCCGATGACGGGAAGTATGGACCTTACCCCAACCCCAATGTCAGAAAGGCCAAGATAATGGCGAAAGTGGTCAAGAGTCTGCACCGGAATTTCGGGGTACGATGATCGAAAGATCAGCTCAGGAAGCGGTGGTCGGACCTGAAATTAAGAGAGCGCGAGCAGTTATGAAAGATCAGGAGAGTGCTGCAAAAAAGTAAGTAGTTGTCCTGTGTTCCTATTCTTTATGTTTATTATGTCCGTGCTGCTCCATGTGCTTTTCTTAACTGTTATCCAGTTTCAAAAGGCAACTTTCATGTTCATGGGCACATTATTCGTTCGTATAAAACATTGTTCATCGGCCTAGAAAACACCATTGTTTTGGCCATATGCATCTGCCCACATTTTTTAGGGCCTACTTGTCTGAAACTAATTTGGTTGTCTAGATGGGTTTGTTACTAGAATGAAATGCAAACTAGATTCTGTGTAAGGAGAGGACACTCAGCAGCAGTTTTCACATCTGGACGCTGGAGCACTAGTGTGGGACAGAAGAACACCCTTTTTATTAGGGGGTCCCACTCTGGTGCTCCAGTGTATATTATAGGGGTGTCTCTATCTGTGAAGCTTGTACAAAACAGGTAAGTATTGAAGCTTGACAAAGGACAAGAAAAATGTAATATCTTGGAACTCTGCCAAAACAGACAATTGTACCCCACTTCCAAGCAATGTTTCATGTTTATAGTTCTGCCATCAAATATCTGTGTGCTAAGTATACCTATTTTTTTTTACATAGGGGAAAAAAGACTCGGAGGACACCCCTCATCCGAGGAGACCACAGACCCCCCACCTCTGGAAGAAGGTGAAATCCACACAAGCCAAGCAGAGCAGGAGGAGGAAGACGTGGTGGAAATTGGCACCACAACAGGTGAGTGTCTGTGACCACAGGCTCAGGTAAGAGATGGATGCCGGCATATTTATAATACATGGTGTTTTTTGGTTTAGGTGATCGTGATGTTGTGGATCCAGATTCTTTCACCTCGGAAAGTGCACAGATCCTGATCGGGGAGATCATGGGGTGTAATAGGGACTTGGAAAATATCCTTAAAAACATCAATGATGTTCAAAAAAAAATGAAGAACATCATTGATGTTTTTTGTGAGCTAAAAATTTTTACCATTTTTTGACATATTTGCGAAAAGCCAAATATTGAAGAGGCACACAGTGTGTCAACATGTGCTATCTGCCATCACGGGCGATCAATGGATGTGTTTTGGGGGTGCAACCCCTTCCTCAATAATAAAGTAGCTGTGAGGAAGGGGTTGCACCCCAAAAACACGTCCCTTGATCCCCCATGATGGCAGGTAGCACATGTTGACATTCGGCAATTGGTGTGCATCTTCAAAATTTGGCTTTTCTAGGGGTGACTTCACCCCATCTGAACGCAATATCAAACACAGTTTGTAAATACTCATGTCTGATATTGCCTTCAAGTTCTACCAAATGTGAACTTTGTAAGTTCAAGATTTGTGTCTTTCTTGTTGGTTTTAAACATGCCTGTTTTATCTTAAATGGACATTTATACTTTTTCTAATGTGACCCCAAAAATTGTTATACAACAAACATGTTGGTTTGTTTTAAAAACCTTTTCTAAATGCACATGTGATTGTGCTGGTATTAATAAGATTGTTAATCAAGAATGTATGGATTATTGTTTCAACGCTCCAACACTTTTGTGGTGCTCTAATTTGGTGTTTTTCTGTGACAATGGGTGTTATTTCCTAAGGGCAAATCCATTTTGCACTACAAGTGCAGTTTCAACTGCACTTGTAATGCAAAGTGTCTTTGCCTTTAGTAAATAACACCCAACAGTGCTTTGTAAGGTTACACAATCACGCCATTTTCAGGACTCATCACATTTCTGTCAGGGTCAGCTAAAAGAAACACAAGCAGTAAATGTCACCAAAGATTTGAGTAGTTATTTGTTTTTTTTTATTTGAAAAAGGTTTCAGACATTGTCTGGCATATTGATGGACCCCCTACCCACAAAGAATTCAAGGTATCTTAGCCGGACATCACGGGCACTCAGGGGGGGCAAGCCAGGACGGCCACTTTCAAGCGCCGTCAGGGTTATTTCATTTTGAATTCCAGCCTCGGGCCCAACTGAGCCAGCATAGTTGGCAGAATGTTGCCGTAAAAAGTTGTGTAGAACACAGCACGCCAGGATAATATGATTCAGTTTATACTCTGCCATATGTATGGGTGTAAGAAATAGGCGGAACCGGCTGGCCATGATTCCAAACGTGTTCTCCACCACTCTTCTGGCTCTGGCCAGCCGGTAATTAAAAACCCTCTGGTCCGGGGTGAGGGTCCTCATCGGGAATGGCCGCATAAGATGGTCCCCCAGCGCAAACGCTTCATCTGCAATGAAGACGAATGGGAGTCCTTCCACATTGTCTTCTGGAGGTGGCAAGTTCAAGCTGCCATTCTGGAGACGCCTGTAGAACTCCGTCTGGGCGATGACTCCACCATCGGACATCCGGCCATTCTTCCCCACGTCCACATACAGGAACTCATAAGTAGCCAACACCACCGCCAACATCACAATACTATTGAACCCCTTATAATTATAATAGTACGACCCCGAGTTGGGTGGTGGGACGATGTGGACGTGTTTCCCATCAATTGCCCCTCCGCAGTTAGGAAAGTCCCACTGCTGGGAAAAGTGGGTGGCCACAGTCTGCCATTCCCGTGGTGTGGAAGGAAACTGTGGAGTCAAACAAAAAAAAAAATTAAGTCATTTTGCACATAAACAGGGAAAGCAGATTAGACACAAACATTCTTGGCCAACATCAAGATAACATTTATTTGAGGGGGTTTTTAAAGACCAAAGTATAAGGTACACCTATCAGATCCCCCCCCTCATGGGCCATTTCTAACATTATAGGGGGGGGGACCTCTTGGACAGGTAACCCTCTCCACTTCATTGAGAGATGAATGCCTAAATAATGGGTATTACTTTGAACAGCCCCTCTTTAGTTACACTATTGGCAGCCCACTGGACAGGTAAGAAGTGTCATAATACAAAGATATAAATACACATTGTACACATTTGAGCACATTTGGGCATTCTGCTATTACCTATCAAGATAATAATAGTATACAGAAAGTTTAAACAGTACCATTTGAAAGTATTCAGGCAGGCCCTTGCACTACATGCTTTGGGGAATTCCTCCATAAATCAGACCACAAAATAGACGGCTATAGTGTGCATGGGTTTGAAAAAAGTCAGCAGATAGATGATTGAGGATAGATAGAGAATTGTTATCAGCTGACTTAGCAGTTGGGGGAGGGAGGGTTAAAAATGATTTGGGGACCCCCCCAAAAAAAGCCTCTGGCACTCTGCCTGAATTTAAAGCACAAATCACATTTAAATACATTTTAGGGTGTGTTTGGGGTAAAGCACTACTATGGAGCTGATAAAATACATTGTTAAGTGACTACATGAGGTGAATATAGGGCCAGGAGACCATGCTGGGGAGGTAAGTGAAGGCAAATATGTATGAAGGACAAAAAAATAATTACATAAAATTCCAGCATGCATGAGGACAAAGGGGACATTCACAGCATATTACAATCATGGTAATTAGGGAATGAGGAAAGAAATACAATATATTAACAAACATTCCATACAATAACATGTGATATTAAAGGATAAAAATCTTACCTTAATATACTCCTTCTGCAGGACCTGGATGATGGCAGAACAGGTCTCTGGGATAATGATCCCCAGAGCCTGGGGGGAGATGCCTGTCGAGAACTTCAAGTCCTGCAGGCTTCTCCCCGTCGCCAAGTACCGCAGGGTGGCGACTAGCCTCTGCTCCGGAGTGATGGCTTGCCTCATGCAGGTATCCTGCCTGCTGATATAGGGGGTCAGCAAAGCCAACAAACGGTGAAATACGGGGTCCGTCATCCGGAGAAAGTTCTTGAAATCATCAGGATTATTCTCACGGATCTCACGGAGCAAAGGCATGTGACAGAACTGGTCATGCTGAAGCAACCAATTCTTGGTCCATGAACTCCTCCCCACCCTGTTCATGGACTGGACTTGTGTCAAGGTCAGGACCCCAACACCAAGCCCCCGCACAGCACGAACTCTACGAGGAGTACGTATACGCAACATGGCTTGAAAACGGTCGGCTGCTCAGAATGCAGTAACAGAACGCACTGAAGAACAGCAAGGCCTGTGAAGAGCGACCTGAAAAACAGTAACGAGCGTACAAGATCGCACTGAATAGTACAATACGAACTGACTGCACGCACTGAAGAGCAGATACAAACCCACAAGCACAAACTGAACAACAGAAAACGATCTGAAAACCACGAGTCTGAAAAAGCGCGAATCGTCTCTCACCAAACTTTTACTAACACGAGATTAGCAAAAGGAGCCCAAAGGGTGCCGCGCTTGGTTCTGAACTGGCCTTTTCTAGTCTCGTCGTACGTGGTGTATGTTCCTTGCGATCAGAAATTCCGACAACTTTGTGCAACCGTGTGTACGCAAAACAACTTTGAGCCAACATCCGTCGGAAAAAATCCATGGATTTTGTTGTCGGAATGTCCAATCAATGTCCGATCGTGTGTACGGGGCATAAGAGGGAGAGATGAGACAGCTTTTATCATGAAATAAAAACTAGAGTGCATTATTTCTTTGGCAGCCACCATACATATACAGTGGTTGAGTGGTCAAGCAGCTAGAGATGTGCATGACGGAAAATTCTGTTTTGTTTCGGTTTGATTCGTAAAGTAAATCATTTTGTTTCATCTTAATCGGTATGTTAGAATGATTCATTTTTGGAAATATATTTGTTATTTGTATATGTAGCACTACCCCTCTAGGAGTTGCTGATGTCCAGGTCCCCCACAGCTGCACAGCTAGTCACACAGCATTTCATTTTAAGAAATCAGAAACCAGTCCTTTGGCTTGTTTTTTTGTTGGTTTTATTAGGGAATGATAATTTAGATAAGGTAGGGGATTATTGTATGCCCAACTTGAAAGTGTTCAAACACAAAATCAGTGACAACTTTCTCCCTATATACAGGTTCCTCTCCTTCTTTCCTCCTGCACAAACTTGGTTCCTTGATGTACAGCTCCTGTTGGGTCACTGGAGGAACTAACAGTCACTTTTTAGCTCAGCAACAGCCCATTACAGGCTATGGAACTTGCCGACCCCTTTGAAAAGTAGCACATGTGGCATGAACAGCATCTCTCATCACCTTCTGTTTCCCCATAGATGGTGAGCCCAGTTCCACTGCTGCAGAAATGTTAGCCCACCTGGCTGCCACCAGCCCACCTGGAAGCTTTCTCTTCCCAGTCTTCCCGACTGACACACACATGGAGATTCCCCAGGGCAAGGTTGGACGAAGACTTGGCACACCGCTGTCTTCAAGAGAGCATTGCTACAGCTGGCAGTCTCTCCCCTTGTCTGTCCCTGCACCATGCTGATCTACTCACTGTCTCTCCTTGCTTTCTCTGCTGCCTCTCTGGTTAGGGTCCAACTGCTTATAAAAAGCAAAGCGAATGACTGCGAATGACTGCACTCCAAAACAATGAAGGAAAAGAGCTTTATTGTATAAAAAAAATCCAACATGAAAAACGATTACAGCAACAGCATCATGGTAGGCACAGAGGGGAGCATGGTTGACGCATTTCACTAATTTCTTTGCTTAGTCATAACCCAAAAACACTAGCAACCTCATACCTTAAGTAGTCATGGTACAGCTAAATGATAATGAAGTGCTTAATTGCTTAATTGGTCCTGCTCAAGACAAACATCACAGAAGCCATAGCTAAAAACAATACCAAAAAAGTATATATATGGCTATAAAGAAAAAGAATAAATATATATAGATGATATATGTTCCCAGTTTCATGTATGGCATATATGTATCCATGTATATCCTATATATAATTATGCAAAACGTCAATACAAAGAAAAACATATACATAATTAGAAAATCCCCCGTGGAACTTGTAGGGAATGAATATGGTGAAAGAGTCACATGAAAGATGCATATTGTAAAAATGCATAAGGAAAAATCGAAAAAAATGTCATTGAAAGAAACTATTAAAAGCTGCATGGAACAATCAAACATTACTAATGTCATATATTGTGCAACAAGACACACATGACGATACTCACATTTCGCTTATTGTAAGCAAACAATACACATGTATATAATATCTAATAACCGCATATATTGCAGCAATAATATGGATGTAAACAAAATGATTTATATACAAATGTACAGTAATAGGAAAGTCAAAGAAACTGGTTTGAATAATATGAATGAGATGTGTCAAAATAAACATTCTCAGTACTCATAGTAGTGTGTCCCCATCATGTCCCATTCGAAATTCATTTCATTGGGTATTCTGCTCTGTAGTTTAAAGATCCAGAACACCTGTCTTTTGCATAAGAGGTGAAAAATATCTCCCCCTCATAAGTGTTTTTTTTTTTTTCTTAAGCACCATATAGCAATATGGTGTGACCAAATCCCCATATTTTTTGATAATGTTTTTTGAAAATGTCTGGGTGTTTTAAATAGCCTTGCAGCAGGAGTTAAATGTCTTTTTTGCATGTGTGCGCTGTAATATTTTGTTCTGTTATATTGTCTTATGGCTGCACCATCTTTAATGCATCTTTTAGGGTGTGCCCACCAAATATTCTTGTTTATTGTATGGGTTCTGACCAAATCCCTTTGGGCTGGAGCACCCCACTCCCTCATCAGTGCCTCTCATTAGTGTCCACCTGTGTCATGGGTGGAGACTAGAGATGAGCCGAACACCCCCCTGTTCAGTTTGCACCAGAACTTGCGAACAGGCAAAAAATTTGTTCGAACAGGCGAACACCATTAAAGTCTATGGGACACGAACATGAATAATCAAAAGTGCTAATTTTAAAGGCTTATATGCAAGTTATTGTCATAAAAAGTGTTTGGGGACCTGGGTCCTGCCCCAGGGGACATGGATCAATGCAAAAAAAAGTTTTAAAAACGGCCGTTTTTTCAGGAGCAGTGATTTTAATAATGCTTAAAGTGAAACAATAAAAGTGTAATATCCCTTTAAATTTCATACCTGGGGGGTGTCTATAGTATGCCTGTAAAGGGGCGCATGTTTCCCGTTTTTAGAACAGTCTGACAGCAAAATGACATTTCAAAGGAAAAAAAGTAATTTAAAACTACTCGCGGCTATTAATAAATTGCCGGTCCGACAATACACATAAAAGTTCATTGATAAAAACGGCATGGGAATTCCCCACAGGGGAACCCCGAACCAAAATTTAAAAAAAAAATGACGTGGGGGTCCCCCTAAATTCTATACCAGGCCCTTCAGGTCTGGTGTGGATTTTAAGGGGAACCCCGCACCAAAATTTTTAAAAAAATGGCGTGGGGTCCCCTTAAAAATCCATACCAGACCCTTATGCAACCTGGCAGGCCACATGCCCTCAACATTGGGAGGGTGCTTTGGGGTAGCCCCCCAAAAAACCTTGTCCCCATGTTGATGAGGACAAGGGCCTCATCCCCACAACCCTTGGCCGGTGATTGTGGGGGTCTGCGGGCGGGGGGCTTATCAGAATCTGGAAGCTCCCTTTAACAAGGGGACCCCCAGATCCCGGCCCTCCCTCCTGTGTGAAATGGTAAGGGGGTACTTTTGTACCCCTACCATTTCACAAAAAAACTGTCTAAAATGTTAAAAATGACAAGAGACAGTTTTTGACAATTCCTTTATTTAAATGCTTCTTCTTTCTTCTATCTTCTTTCTTCTATCTTCCTTCGGTTTCTTTCTCCATCTTCTTCTTCTTCTGGTTCTTCCTTTGGTGTTCTCGTCCAGCATCTTCCTCCGCGGCGTCGGTGTCTTCTTTCCTTCTTCTCCTCGGGCCGCTCCGCATCCATGATGGCATGGAGGGAGGCTCCCGCTGTGTGATGCTTCTCTCTTCATCTTCTTCTCTTCATCTTCTTCTCTTCATATTCTTTTCGGACCGCTTCGCATCCATGATGGCATGGAGGAAGGCTCCCGCTGTGTGACACTTCTCTTCTGACGGTTTTTAAATAATGGGGGGCGGGGCTACCCGGGGACCCCGCCCCCCTCTGACGCACGGGGACTTGACAGGACTTCCCTGTGGCATCAGAGGGGGGCGGGGTTACCAGTTACGTAACCCCGCCCCCTTCTGACGTTACGGGGAATGCACAGGGAAGTCCAGAGGGGGGCGGGGCCACTGGGTGGCTCCGCCCCCCCCCCCCGTTATTTAAGAAGCGTCACACAGTGGGAGCCTCCCTCCATGCCATCATGGATGCGGAGTGGCCCAAAAAGAAGATGAAGACAAGAAGATGAAGAAAAGAAGATGAAGAGAGAAGCGTCACACAGCGGGAGCCTCCCTCCATGCCATCATGGATGCGGAGCGGCCGAGGAGAAGAAGGGAAGAAGACGCCGACGCCACGGAGGAAGATGCCAGGCGAGAACACCGGAGGAAGAACCAGAAGAATAAGAAGATGGAGGAAGAAACCGAAGGAAGATAGAAGGGGTACTTTTGTACCCCCTTACCATTTCACACAGGGGGGAGGGCCAGGATCTGGGGGTCCCCTTGTAGTAATGGGACAGTCAAAGAAACTGGTTTGAATAATATGAATGGGATGTGTCAAAATAAACATAACTACTCATAGTAGTGTGTCACATCCCATTCTAAATTTATTCCATTGGGTATTCTGCTCTGTAGTTTAAAGATCCAGAATACCTCTCTTTTGCATAAGAGGCAAAAAATATCTCCCTCTCTTAACAGCGTTTTTTTGCCTCCTGTGTTGGGATCCTTCCAGGTCAGCCTCCCGAGCTCCAGCTCGAGGTAAAACCCCTCCCCAGCAGGGGTCCCTCAAGGGCCACCGACAGCCTCTCCTCAGCACTGCTTCTCCATCTTCCACCTGACTCCCCTGCTGGCCTGCCTGTTTCCTATTTAAGGGCTCCTTAGTTCCCTGCCAGGCCCCCTACCTGGGGATCGGCTAAGGGCCCCTAAATATTCAAGGCAACCCTTCCTAGCCTTCCTCCACTATCTTCCAGAACGTTCTCCAACATTCTAGAAACAGGGGGAGGCACCAGAGAGCTTCCAGGATGAGTCATCCAGCTCTGGCCTGTAATAACCCTGACTGATTGAGTGACTCAGGTTTATCCCTGGGCCAGACTATAGTTTGCTACTAGAATTAGAGTAGGCATACACTAGAGGGTGCTACATACACATTCCTTGTTCCCAATCGATTCTTATTTCCGGAAGTTCTGCTTTCATTTGTTATGTTTTTAAGTTGAATCAATTTCACCATTGTTAACTGACTTTGTTGTGCTGGGCATATACAAATTAAACAAATGGTCTCTCAACCCCAATACAAAAAGAAACTTATTAGAATATTCATGCTATGCTCACTAGAATAAAAACAATGGATCTGAATCAATTTGGATCATTTGTTATGTCGTTGTGTTATTTTGGTTGCTTCAAACATTAACAAAAGGCCCAAACTATCGCCTCATGTCATCCAAATGAAACAAATGAATATGAATTAATTTGTTGTTTTCGTTATAACTTATTTCTGATTAGTTGGAATTCATTCCTATTGTGATTCAGAGATTTGGATACATCCAAATCTCCGAAACATGCAAATTGTGTCATAACAAAATGAATCACGCATGTCTACAAACTGCTGAAGCATTATATGTGGCACCTTTACAGTGCCTGAGAACTGTAATAGGGCAGAAGAGACCTAAAGAGCTGATAATGGGGCATTCAAACAGAGGTTGCAGGAGCTGGTAATGGTGGCAATCCAGAAGAGGTGGCAGGCCAGGATAGGTGGCAGGATCTGGTAATGATGGCAGTCCAGCAGAGGTGACAGGAGCTGGTAATGATGGCAGACCAGGAGAGTTATCAGAAGCTAATAATGGAGGCAGACAACAAGAACCTGCAGTAAATGGCAATGGAAGCATGATAAAGGTGGCAGGAAGGTGGTGTCAAAGCGTGGGACGTCTGCAGTGTGTGGCTGTAGCTTCTCTCATGAGATGCTGGACAGCTAGCTCCCTGTCTGATCACTTAGACAATCTTGCCTTATATCTTGTTTCTGGTGAACCTTGAACCCTTTGCACCTCCCATTAACTTTCTGATTTAAGCCATGTCTCTGCACTTCCTGCTTGCCAGATTATTGTGCTCTATCCAGCCGATATTTTGCTCCTTGCATACCTGCATTTCTGCAGTTGTCCTTATCTTTGCTATCATTTGTTACCTATCTCTGGCTTGTTCCTCGACAAAGCTTCTACTTGATCCCAACCAGCAACCCAACCACTACTACCAACCTTTGGCTTGTTTACTAGCTACACTTCTGCTTGATCCCTACCTCATACATTTGTTGCCAGACCCTGCCTCGCTCACCTCATGGTGAGGTGATCCTGATGGCAACCTGGCACTAACATGCAGCGAAACACATCTGTACCATCAGGAGCTCTGGGCAAGGCTGGTTAGTGCTTAGACCCCGCTCCTTGGATGAGCCCACGTCATCCACCAGGGTGACCTGCTTGTGTACCTATTTTCATATCTGACTCATGTCATCCAAATGAAACAACTGGATATGAATGAATTTGTTGTTTTCGTTATAACTTATTTCGGATTCATTGGAATTCATTGCTATTGTGATTCAGAGATTTGGATACATCCAAATCTCCAAAACATGCAAATTGTGTCATAACAAAATTAATCACGCATGTCTACAAGCTGCTAAAGCATTATATGTGGCACCTTTACAGTGCCTGAGAACTGTAATGGAGCAGAAGAGGCCTAAAGAGCTGATAATGGGGCAGGCAAACAGAGGTTGCAGGAGCTAGTAATGGTGGCAATCCAGAAGAGTTGGCAGGCCAGGACAGGTAACAGGATCTAGTAATGGTGGCAGTCCAACAGAGGTGACAGGAGCTGGTAATGATGGTAGACCAGTTGTCAGAAGCTAATAATGGAGGAAGGCAAAAAAACCTGCGGTAACTGGCAATGGAAGCATGATAAAGGTGTCAGGGTCAAGGTCTAAACGTGGGATGTCTGCAGTGTGTGGCTGTACCTTCTCTCATGAGATGCTGGACACCTCCCTGTCTGATCCCTTAGACAATCTTGCCTTATATCTTGTTTCTGGTGAACCTTGAACTCTGCACCTCCCATTAACGTGCTGATTTAAGCCATGTCTCTGCACTTCCTGCTTGCCAGATTATTGTGCTCTATCCAACCGATATCTTGCTCCTTGCATACCTGCAGTTCTGCAGTTGTCCTTATCTTCGCTACCATTTGTTACCCATCTTTGGCTTGTTCTTCGACAAAGCTTCCACTTGATCCCAACCAGCAACCACTACTACCAGCCTTTGGCTTGTTTACTGGCTACACTTCTGCTTGATCCCTACCTCATACATTTGTTGCCAGACCCTGGCTCGCTCACCTCATGGTAAGGTGAACCTGAGGACGGCGACCTGGCACTAACATGCAGCAAAACCCATCTGTACCATCAGGAGCTCTGGGCAAGACCGGTTAGTCCTTAGAGCCCGCTCCTTGGGTGATCCCACGTCATCCACCAGGGTGACTTGCTTGTGTACCTATCCTACTGGTTGGTGTGAACCACACTACAGCTATAGTTACTGGTCGCCAAGCTGACCTCTGACTGTGACAGGTAGCCTGTCCGTTGTAGTTGGAAAAAACAATTAAAAGTGTTGCTGGGGCAGCCATCGCCATATCTGATCCTCCTTTCAGCAATCTGAAAATCAGAGGTATTTTGAACATGATTAGTGATCCCGCCACTATCTGAAAATGAGGCAAAGAGGTTCTTTCATGCCACCTCTTCTAAGTGGTGCATTTTAGGCTCCCTCTGAGATGACAGCATGAGATTTCTTATTCTCCTCTTGGATCCAAAGGGGTAACTACCTAGCAATGATCCCTATTCTTCATAGCCTAAATCCTAAAGTCCTTTTATAGGCATTTCAACATAAATGGCTGCTAGGAAACCTAACTTTTACAGGAAAGGGGCTGGCAAATAAGAAAACTCTCATTATTGGCCCTGCTAAACCACCTAAACTCCAGTACAATAATCGGTTACTATAGCAGCAAACAGCTATATTAGTCCATCATAGACACTGCTTTTCAAATCAGGTAGTCTCTCATACTATATAGTAATTAATACAGTCTTTCTCAACTTTTTTACCCCAGAGTAATCCTTGAAATATCTTTCAGGTCTCAGGGAACTCTTTCTAAAATGAATTCATTGATGATTGGTGAGGAAAATTCTCTGTACATTGGTGGCTAGTAGAAAGAATGTCCTCTTTACAGTAGTGGTCAGAATGATATGCTTACAGAAGGCTTACAGAGATCATTGGTGCCATGCAGCTGGCTCTGCCAAGTGTCCCCAGAACTATGTAGGCACAATCAAATGGGAGGTTAATCAGCCACAGCTTAAAGAACTCCTAGTAACGTCTGGAGAAACCCTGGGCCCATGGAATCCTGGTCGAAAATTGCCAAATTTATCATTCTAATTACAATCAATATGCAATCAGACTGTAATATGTGTAGCCAGGTTAGGTAAATGCCCTATACAAGATATTAGTATAGTTACAGTATATCTGTAATATTGCATGCAGCAATAAAGTACTGCAACAGAAAAATCTGAACATCTGATCTGCATACTTGCTCCAGGTATGTGGCTCAGAGTGTATTGAGGATACAATAATGTAACAGTCAGGAAACCAACATTTTCATAGAGCAATAACAACTTACATGTTTTCTCAGTACATGTTTCATTTAAAGAATAAATAAATGTTTTAAAACATTTTGGGACAATAATAATTCTAAATCCTGCTTATGTGGGTTGTAGACACCATCCATGATCTAAACACAATGTAGTTGCACTGAAAGGTCAACCGTACCATTCACAAAATGTCTTAAAGCTGAACTTCCAGCAGAGATAGAAACACCATTGAATGCGATTTTGCATTCCTAAATTTGACTTAAAACCTTAATAAATGCTCCCATGTTTTAAAAAGAATGCTTTGTAAACTGCCTATTTAACGTGTTTATGCTGTCCAGAGCCAGTTCTTAAATGGGCTGTAATGCTCAGAATGGGTAGGCGGGGCTCCCGATCCTGCTAAACTTTGATTGGCTGCATATCAGTTTCTGGTCACCAGTAGTCGACCCTAAATTTTAGTAACAGCTTAGTCACAGTTCTGGGGATGCTGATAGATCATGCCCCAAAACAAGCTATTTAGACTTTATATGGGAACAGCTGGATGTTAAGGCCCTCTCACCCTGCCACCACATAAATGTCTAATGCTTTCATAAAGGGGTTAACAGTCCTTAGTACATATTATTTATATATTCATTATTTTCGCAAAAGAAACACATACACAAAGAATTTGAAAAAATACAGACAATATGTTCTAGTAACAAAGTGGTCAAATAAGTCGCAAGGATGAGTAGGTTAACACATTAGGGTTCTTGCAATACTTGTAGTATATCATATTAAACAAAATTACTTATTGGCATTTGGGACTGGGTGTGGGAGACTGCCAACATCCTGAGAAACAGTACATGTATGGTGTACAAAGTACAGCAAATTATGACCCCTTGGACTTTTAAAGCAGAAAAGGAAGTAGTAGAAACATATATATATCAAAAGGCAATACTGCCACTTTTATTATTACAAAGGTTAAAATAGAAAAAACACAAGGGCAAAATAAGAAGGCCCAAAGACCTAATCAGCATACATATAATCATGGGTAATAACAATACAAAGGACTTAATCCCTATATATAAGGCAGGTACTCAGAAAGTTGCACCCTGGGTACTGCCAGAGAAAGAGACCTGTGGTCAGTCTACATGAGTTGCTAGAAAGATTCCCAACATGTTTCGGAATGATATTCCTTATTCAGGGGCAAATTGAGTACAAAATCCTTTCTAAATGTGAATGTGGTAGAACATCAATAGCTCAAGCATAGAAGTTATATAAAAATGTATTTTTTGTACAATGTACAGTAGTACAACAAGTATTAAACCAGCAAAATTGTATATAGAGGTTATTTACATAGGTCAAACATTACAAACATAAAACAGCATGGATCGATGGATGGATCCTAATGGAGATGGAGCTGGCAGGTACACCAATGCCCCAGAGCCGGACAGACGGACACCAACCCAACGATGCACTTCATTTTAAACCCTTTCTCCCAGGCTTTGTATAAGGATGTTATGAACGTGACTTATAAGATACTACATCTTCAACTGAATCTATGGGTCCTGTCATCATTGTTATTCATGCCTCAATGCATGTATTAACAACATCTCTTACCTTTGCATTCATTTATTTTTTTCTTTTCCATATATTCTTATAACTCCCTGATCCCATGTATAAACAATTTACATCCATATTGCATCATTATCACCTGTATATATTTTTTCATCTACCATCAATATTTTTCCTTTCATTTTATTTATTATTATTTTTATTTTATTCATTCCCCTTTTTCTTTTTTTTTTTTGCATTCTTATATTTTATTCTATACATTTTTTCCATTTTTATTTTTAATTTTTATATTTAATTTTAAATGTTTCCCATTTTTTTTAACTTAAGGAAGGAATATCATTCTAAAACATGTTGGGAATCTTTCTAGCAACTCATGTGGACTGGCCACAGGTCTCTTTCTCTGGCAGTACCCAGGGTGCAACTTTCTGACGTTGAGTACCTGCCTTATATATAGGGATTAAGTCCTTTGTATTGTTATTACCCATGATTATATGTATAAGGATTATGTCTTTGGGCCTTCTCATTTTGTCCTTGTGTTTTGTTCTATTTTAACATTTGTAATAATAAAAGTGTCAGTATTGCCTTTTAAGGTATGTTTCTACTACTTCCTTTCTTGCCTTAAAAGTCCAAGGAGGTCATAATTTGTTGCACTTCGTGCACCATACATGTACTATACCATATTAAAAGACAAAAATGGTGAGTGCTAAGGCGGTACATAGAAAAAAAAATACAAGCCTATGAGACAACAGTGGTACAGATCCCCGCCGCTGGAACCAATACGTGACAACAGCGGTGATAGATCACAGCCACTACCGCCAATATGTGAAAAACTGCAAGCCAGATCTCACTATCTTGCCACTAATATGTGACAATGACACGTAGTCCCGCAGTGACATCTGTGCAGATTCCACATTGCATGCAAATCGCATCCTGTTTATGCGAACTGCTGCGGATGTGTAAGGTATGTTAACAGCACCATGAAATCGGTTCGCAAAATGCAGTGTGATTTGCAGTAAACACACATGCGACTCATTTCTGGTGCGGCCAAAAAAGGGGTCCTGCGAGATTTTGGTTTGATTTCGGTGCGATTTGAGCCATACAGAATAATGGCTAAAATCGCACTGCTAAAGAATCGCATGTGATTTAAACAGGAATCAGCCTTACCTCACCTAAAGATTTTCCAGCTCGCAGCACCACAATCTAGGTGCAAACAGACTGAGAGCAATCAACACGGGGTGTGGTTAACTGTGCAGTTAACCTGTTACACACCAAACACTTGTAACCATGTGTTTTATTGTAAATATAAACAATTCACAATATCTATGATAACAGTTCTGAGTTTTAAGATATGTAAGACGTTATGGCCGTACAGGAGCATACCCTGCATAATGACATTCTCAGAACCGGTTGCTGCTGTGTACAGTCGCCCATTGAGATGCATAAGAAGAGGCGGTTGTATGGGAACCATATGGTCAAAAAGGGAAACCATATGGTCAAAAAGACCATGCGGTTTCCCTGCGGCCGCATTTAAAAAAAAGTGCATGCACCTTTTTTCTGCAGGTCACGCAGCACAGCAGCCCCTTCAAATGAATGGGCTGCCATGCCCCAGAAAACATGGGCTGTACGTAGGGTTGCCACCTCATCCCTTTAAACCAGAAAACATATGAATCACACAGGTTCTGAGGCTGATTTAAAGTGGATTTAAACCCGAATTTTTTTTTTTTTTTTTTATCATACTGTAGAGTATAAGATTTCCTATCATTTGAGCCCAGTCTTGCCACACAGAGTTAATCCATCTCTGAGCAATCCTCTTTTATTGTTCAGTGAGAAAAATCTTGACAAACTGAGAAAAACTTTGTCAAATACTCCCCCTTGCTGTGAGTGACAGCCTAAGACATGCATTATTTTTTAATTTCCTCCCCCACTCCTTTCTTCAGCAGCTCTGCAAGGATTGGCTGTTCCACACCTCAGCATGATTTGTCATGCAGAAGTAATGTGGTTACTTTCCTGTCTTTTCACTGGATGTTAGAGATCATAGCAGATGTTCAGTGTTAGAAATAAACAGGAGAAAATGCATATTGACAAGGAGAGTGTAGAGATGGGCGGGGAGTCTACTGACATCACGTCTCCACCCACCGAGCTCCAGCCAACAGACCCACCCACAGAATCTGCAGTTTTTCGGGTCTAATAACAGACAGAGGGGAGACATTTGACAGGTAAAGATACATGCAGGAGGCATGTATATCCTTATAGATAACCCCTATGGCAGTAGTTTAGAAAGGATAAGTAAAAGCTTAAGATGATCCCGCGCTACAGCAAAACCACAAACAAATTTAAACCTATGAATGACCCTGCAGTGTCTAAAAGTGAACAATAATAATTTTTCTCTTAAAGTGTAAAAATTTAAAATAAAATAAACAAATAAACAAATCAATCCAAAGGCATGAAGAGTAATAATAGTCTCTTAAAAAAATCTTCAAAAAAAATATATATATAAAGTGCGTTAGTAACAGGTGTCTGTGCAGAAAAATCACGCAGAAAAGGTCCAGTAAAAACAGTCTATGCACGCAAATGCTGGACTCAGGAGCATGCCCATAAGGTAACCCCCAGGGAGAGCGCTTCTCCCAGGGGGTTTACCGATGCGAGGAGGAGCCGTGAGCGCCATTGGGGGACCCCGAAGACGATGATCGGGGCCACACTGTGCAAAACGACCTGCACAATGAAGGTAAGTATGATATGTTTGTTTTTTGTTTTTTTAAAAACGAGGGTTTACAACCCCTTTAAGTGAGAGACAGATATTGTTTAACAACATCAGCTCCAGAAGGATTTACCCACTTCCTGACCAGGCCATTTTTTGCGATACGGCACTGCATCGCTTTAACTGACAACTGCACGGTCGTGCGACGCTGTACATGCTGCTCTGTATAGTGATTTGGTCTCCGCGCCATTTACAGAAGACCAGCTGTCGTGGAGGCCGAAAGGAAGAAAAAAGAGGTGGAGCCTGGGTGGCAATGAAAGCAGCTGCCAATAGAAATGGAGTAGCTCCATTTCTATTGGCAGCCACTTTCATTGCCACCTGGGCTCCGCCTCTTGTGAGCCAGGCCTTCTTGTCCACATCAGTGCCTGATCTCACAAATACGCTTCTGGAAGAATGGTCAAACACTCCCATAGACACACTCCTAAACCTTGTGGACAGCTTCCTAGAAGAGTTGAAGTTGTTAGAGCTGCAAAGAGTGGACCAACTCAATATTGAACCCTACAGACGAAGACTGGGATGCCATTAAAGTTCATGTGCGTGTAAAGGCAGGTGTCCCAATACTTTTGGTAATATAGTGTAGATTTCTTTCATTCAGTCTGCGGGTTGAAAGAAAGAAATCTAACAGATTCCACCATGCTAAGCAGTGCAAATCCTCTGACAGCTGGTACCAGCAGCTGTTAAAATACCTGAACATTAACTGCATCTGATTTGATGCTGTCATTGTTCAGCTGGCCGTTTTCTACCCAGCGTCTTCAAAAAAAAAAAAGTCGATCAAACAATTGCCTTTTGTCGAGCCAGGTGATGCCGACAGGGGCACCCATAGCAAGAATTTTGGCCAAAATTCAAGCTGTGCATGGAGGCCTTAACATTGTTATGAAAGTAAAGCTGACCATAGATGGATCAATATTTGCCCAGTTCAGCAAGGACTGGCCAAATTTTGATCCACCTATGGTTGGCTTTATTTGACAGTAGTCGATCTACTGTTCAACTGCTCCAAAACGGGCTTGCTGGAAAACTTTAGTTCATTCAGCACTACAGCCAATAGGCTGCAACGCTAATCAGTGTTTTCTGACAGCGGAGGAGTCAGCTGACTCCTCCGCTGTCAGAATGTAATGACACATCCACCTTGAATGTGCAGATGGGGGAAGCTGAGCGAAAAAAATGTAGCCGTGTATGGCCAGTTTAAGACTGGCAATAGGAGAATGGAAAGAATGTTTCAGCAATAATCTTAAAGTTGCAGTCTCTTTTTCTGTTTGGTTTACAGAGTACAAAAATACACAATAAAAAGGCATACAAAATAGCAGTTAAACAAATTCCTCTCCTCATATAGATTACAGATGTTCAGAGATATCACAAGAACACCTACATATCACGCAGTGCGATAAAATGTGTACATAGCATAACAAGTAAGATTGGAAAGTGACCCAAAGATTACAGGCTTGACAGTGGACATAAGCAGTTCTCACCATCAGTTAGTTTAACAGATAAAAGATTATTCAGTTAAACAAGTCTAGAGAAAAGGTAGAACAGCAGGCCAAAGAAGGAGACGGCAACCACGGTGAACAGGTTTTTTGCTACTTCTTAGGAAAACCCCTAGGTTGATATGTTAGTTTTTCTCTCTCATTAACTGCATTACGCCATTGTAAAATGTCGGGAGGACAAGGAGATAGCCAACACTGAGCAATTCATTTAAATGCGAGAAACAATAAATGCACCACAAGCTATTTAAATAATGGTGGTGCTATATCCTCAGGGAGACTGCTCAGGAGGGCAATCTTAGGGTCAAACACAAGTTGAATGGAACACAAGTCCTGAATAGTTTGAAAGACAGCTGACCAATATCGGAATAGTTTAGGGCACCGCCAGAGCATATGAAGTAATGTGCCAGCAGCACTAGAGCCCTGGGGTAAAAAGGCAAGTTGATCCTGCCCCATGAGTACAGTTTTTGAAGGGTATAATATATCCTGAGTAAAATGAATGACTGTGGTAGTTTATGGGAAGGAGAAATAAATACAGCAGATATCGCCTCAAGTGCCGCCATCCACTGGTCCCCATCTATATCACCTAAATCCTGCCTCCAGCCCTCGCAACATTGCAAGGGCATCTTAGAACTTGCTGCCACTAAGACTGTAGAGGACAAGTCTTTTATCAAACCCCTTTTGGAAGTACCTGAGGCTGCCACCATTTTAAGAACTACAGAAATTTTGTAAACCATCTGGGATTATCATGATTGTCTATGTAAGGCATGGCAAAGTTGTTGGTATCGAAAAAATGACTTGTGAGAGAGTTGGTATCTATCGGCCATGGATTGAAAAGACATCAGCAGCAATTTGTATTTGAGTTGAAGAGTTGTGTTTATTTTTCTGGCTAAGGGGTTATTATTTTTTGTATTTTGACACCACTTGAATGGTCTCCTTGGCTTAACACTTCTCTTATTATTGAACTTTGGGCACATTACAAAGGTACTTTTGTATTTCTATCTTACATGTTGTTAATTGTATTGAACGAGTTTTGCATTCAGCTAACTTGAATACAGTATGCAGTGACTCCTTTGTAACTTTTTTAAAAAATTCAATAAAAGTCGTTGGAATTGAAAAGACATCAGTGTGTTCTTTTTATATAATTGGTGAAGAAATATAATGCACTCTATACTATCAAAGGCCTTAGCTGTGTCTAACGATAAGATAGCAATATTGCCCATATTATTAGTTGGGACTTGGGTTGAGGAATACCCTCCTAATATTCAGAGCTGTGGACCTAATCATAATGAAGCCCGTTTGATCAGGGTGAATAATATTTTCAATAACTTTAGAAAGATGGTTGGCAAGTACCTCCACAAGAAGTTTGACAGTAGAGTACTAAGGTCAATAATGAAATCACAAAGCAGCCACAGGTAAATCTTTTAGGTGATCTTGCCACTCTCCACTTGTAATGTGTTTGTCACATTTAGATGAACAATCAGTGGCAAGTGCTTTCTGGAACAATTTCTATAACTGGTGATTCAATTAAATTTGTACAATTTATGGCTTCAGTATAGTATTTTAAAAACTGTGACATTCAATAATAACCTATAATCATTACTGTATTCAAAAGCTCAAATCATGGGCTGGCACCATATTCATTAAGCATAAGTGTATTAAATAGTTTTTTGTTACAGGCAAAATGAAACAGAAAATGTCACTATAACTTGTTAAAACTTACTAAAGTTAGGATCACATTTATGCAGCTGCAGCAATGTGTGTAAAACCTCTTGCGTTTTACGAAGCCCATTTTTGGGTGCATGAAGCCTGATGGTGCAAAAGCATATGCAGCTGGAAACCTCTCTCTACTCTAGCCACATGCAAAATGCTAGCCAAGCCTGGGAGTCAGGGTTTTAAAAAGACTCTGCCTGACCCAAGATGACCACCAGAGTCACATGGGGCACCAGCATCCAATAAGATAGCTGCCCCCTGTAAAACAGGAAACCATAGAGGAACTAAGATTCTCTTGACTTCTTCTCCCTCTGCAATGCTGCTGCGGATGAGCGCCACCTGCAGTGGAGAAAGCAGAATGCACCTGTCTACAGGCTGACCTGTAGGGGCTTTGCGCTATCTGGAGTCTTGTTTCTGAATTGCAACAGTTGGAAGTCTGATAGCAATACAGAGATCTGGGAAAACTTTTTTTCTGATTTGGTCGAGATGTAACCAAATTAAACTGATAAGAGACATGGAGGAGCTCAGCTATGAGGAAAGATTAGAGGAACTGAATCTATTCCCTCTTGAGAAGAGGAGATTAAGGGGGGATATGATTAACATGTACAAATACATAAGTGGTCCATATAGTGAACTTGGTGTTGAGTAATTCACTTTAAGGTCATCACAGAGGACAAGTGGGCACTCTTTATGTCTAGAGGAAAAAATTATTTAATCTCCAAATACGGAAAGGTTTTTTCACAGTAAGAGCTGTGAAAATGTGGAATAGACTCCCTCCAGAGGTGGTTCTGTCCACCTCAGTCGATTGCTTTAAAAAAAGGCCTAGATTCTTTCCTAAATTTACACAATATAACTGGGTACTAACATTTAAGGGAAAGTTGATCCAGGGATCAGGAAGGAATTTTTTCCCCTGCTGTAGCAAATTGGATCATGCTTTGCTGCAGTTTTTTTGCCTTCCTCTGGATCAACTGTGGGTGCAGGTTTGTGTATATGGGATTGTATTTTTTTTTTTTTTGGTTGAACTTTATGGACTTGTGTCTTTTTTCAACCTAACTATGTAACTGTGTACAGAGGTAAATATTCACAGATGCTTGATATGACCAACCTAAAATTTGGAGGTCATACAATGGGGTGAGTGGCAGTTCAGGGTCTTCATGTTCATAAACATTCAATGTTTTTTGAAGATTTTTATGTTTATTGGACTACTTCCAGCACATTTTATACAGTATATGCAATTTACTATGATTTATATGTATGTTATTTTTTTTATTTTGGGCTATTTGTTATCTTTCTTTATGAATGTATATTTATAAGTCAAATATCGCTTCCACTGTTTGAAGGACAGTATGTCATTACTGCAAGTTCTGCTGCTGGAATTGACTCTTAGTCACAGGGATTCTGGGAGCCACAAGTGCATATAAATTAATGGCTGCGTAGGTACATGTGTAAATACACATATGTGTACAGGCACCAGACAGCCTGCATCCAGGGTCGCAAGTCCATATGCATGACCAAATGTTTAGTTGTATGACCCCTGGTGCCTACAGTGCCTTGAAAAAGTATTCATACCCCTTGAAATTTTCCACATTTTGTCATGTTACAACCAAAAACTTAAATAAATTTTATTGGGATTTTATGTGATCAACCAACACAACCGGACAGCGGGAGAAGAGGCCGGAGAGAGCGGAGAATAGGCCGGAGAGAGCGGAGAAGTCGGAAGAGACCCCCTGAAGTCAGAAGAGTCCCCCGGAGCTGCCTAATAAATTACTTTAAAAACCGGGGTAGTGTTTTTTTTTTCTTGACACTTTTTTCCCAATGTACCCCATACTCAATCAAATAGGGTGGGGGGCCAGGATCTGGGGGCCCCCTATTAAATGGGGCTCCCAGATTCTGATAAGCCCCCGCCCGCAGACCCTGACAACCAACAGCCAGGGTTATCAGGAGGAGGCCCTTGTCCTCATCAACATGGGGAGAAGGTGCTTTGGGGTGGGGGGGCAGGTATGGTCCAGGAGGTCCAGGAGAGGGGGGCGCTCGCTCGCCCCCCCTTCCTGAACTACAAGGCTGCATGCTCGGATAAGGGTCTGGTATGGATCTTGGGGGGGACCCCACGCCATTTTTTTGGTGTGGGGGTTCCCCTTAAGATCCATACCAGACCGAAGGGTCTGGTATTGTCTTAGGGGGAACCTCACGCAAACTTTTTTTTTTAATTTTCACGTGCCCCCCTCAAGATTCTCAGCACACAAGTCGCACCGCAAGTTGGATCCTCTTGATCCGACTTCTGGTGCGACCTCTATTCAAATCAATGGGCTCCCATAGGGAACCACTGACTTTGAATAGAGACGGTGAAACGCGTCTGAAAGCCAGCGCGGAGTAACGTGCATTGAATTCAATGCAAAACGCGGATAAAATCACGTTTTTAACGGCGCTTTTTTCCTGGCGTCTGTACTGGCTTTACAGCCCATTTTTTAAAACGTCTGTGGGCATGTAGCCTACTGAGATTAAATTACACACAGGTGGACTCTATTTACTAATTAGGTGATTTCTGAAGGCAATTGGATACACTAGATTTTAGTTAGGGGTATCAGAGTAAAGGGGTGAATACAAATGCACGCCACACTTTTCAGATATTTCTTTGTAAAAAATTTGGAAAACCATTTATCAATTTACTTCCACTTCACAATTATGTGCCACTTTGTGTTGGTCTATCACATAAAATCCCAATAAAATACATTTACGTTTTTGGTTGTAATATGACAAAATGTGGAAAATTTCAAGGAATATGAACACTTTTTCAAGGCACTGTATTTGCATGAGCCCTTATTTTCTAAATGCTTACAAGATACCTGTCAGCCCCAAAAGTAATCATTGACACTAAGGCTCTACTGACATTTGCGTGTTCTGGGAGCACAAGTAGAAACATAAAAACTCATGTCACGCTTGCAGTGCTAATAATTGTTAAGGACGCCCTAAGTGCGGGAAGCAAATATTCATTTTGCCATGTGCAAAAATATTCGACAAACGCAGCAAAACAGGTGTTAAAAAAAAACAAATGTGGCAAAATGCTCCATGAGCTACTTTGCCACATTTGTTACGTGTAGGACAGCCCATTTACACGAATGGTCTGCCCTATGCTGTCACACAAAAAATGTGCCATACAAAAATGTGGAAAAAAATGCACGTTAGCAATACATGCACATGTGAATGGGACCTAGAGCTGATTTCCAGCTTTTGTGGCTACCCTTCTGCACAGTAACCACAGGAGGTTGCTCTCTGGGTGTGGGCGCCTATTCAGGAAACACTTTGCATTTTTACTCAGGCACTGCAAGGCGTTGAGTGGAAGAGGTGGAGATCATTACATCTCTTTCTTGCCTCTCCGCCTCTTCCAGTCAGGGAATGTTTTGCATTAATTAATAAAATGCAAAATGTTCTCTGAATGGCGCCCGTGCTGCGTGAGTGAGCTCCATGTTGAGCAGGGAAGCTGCTCAACATGGGTTCTGGAAGACAGTGAGAATTATTATAGTAAAAGTACCTACTACAATTATTTCCAGTGTCCACAAGAAATGGCCAGGTATGGAATATACATACTGTACTTAGATTGGTCCAAACTAGACCAATATACTGTAACTATGCATAAGAATAAAATAAAAAAAACATGCCTGGAATTCAGCTTTAATGTTATTGTCAATAGTCAATACTCACCTCAGCTCCAGCGATGCGGTGTCCCCGAGCTCCCCGCCCTGCCGCTGACATCTTTGGACAGCCGGCTTCTGGGACTCAATCGTTTGCCACTGCCATTGGCATGTGCGGGAGTTAAAAGGATATTAAAGTCTTGTTTTTGTTTTTTCTTTAAAATAACAAACATGTTACACTTACCCTCTCTGTGCAGTGGTTTTGCACAGAGTAACCCAGATCCTCCTCTTCTGGGGTCCCACTCCGGCGCTCCTGGCCTCTCCCTCCTGCCGGGTGCTACTTGCTGTGGGGGCACCCAAGCAGGCCTGCTCCTGACTCGCGGCTCTGTGTGTCCATTCATACATGGAGCCATGGCTCGACTCCGCCCCCTCTGTCTTCTGATAGGCTCACTGGCAGTGATTGACAGCAGCGGGAGCCATTCGCTGCTCCCAAAAGCCAATCAGGAGTGCGAGCCAAGGCTCTCGTGGACATCGCTGAATTGAGAGGGGGCTCAGGTAAGTATTAGGTGGTGCTGGGGGGGGGCGCTGCTGCACACAGAAGGTTTTTTTTCCTTCATGCAAGACTTTAACCACTTCAGCCCCGGAAGATTTTCCTGCTTAACGACCGGGCCATTTTTTGCGATACGGCACTGCGTCGCTTTAACTGACAATTGTTCAGTCGTGCGACGCTGTACCCAAACACAATTGACGTCCTTTTTTCCCCACAAATAGAGCTTTCTTTTGGTGGTATTTGATCACCTCTGCGGTTTTTATTTTTTGTGCTATAAACCAAAAAAAAGCGACAATTTTGAAAAAAAACCCCACACAATATTTTTTACTTTTTGCTATAATAAATATCCCAATTAAAAAAAAAAATTCTTCCTCGGTTTGGGCCGATATATTCATCTACATGTTTTTGGTAAAAAAAAAAAAAAATCACAATAAGCGAATATTGATTGGTTTGCGCAAAAGTTATAGCGTCTACAAAAGAGGGGGTAGATTTATGGCATTTTTATTATTTTTTTTTTACTAGTAATGGCGGCGATCTGTGATTTTATCGGGACTGCAACATTGTGACGACACATCAGACACTTTTTTGGGACCAGTGACAATTATACAGTGATCAGTGCTATACAAAAGCACTGATTACTGTATAAATACCACTGGTAGTGAATGGGGTTAACACTAGGGGGCGATCAAGGGTTTAATTGTGTTCTCTATGTGTGTTCTAACTGTGCGGGGGAATGTGGCTGACTAGAGGAAAAGAGAGATCGTTGTTCCTACTTAGTAGGAACACACGATCTGTCTCCTCTCCCGACAGAACCGGGATCTCCAAAGATGTCAGCGGCGGGGCAGGGAGCTCGGGGACACTGCATCACTGGGAGCTGAGGTGAGTATTGTTCCACTTTAACATAAAGCTGAATTCCAGGCATGTTTTTTGTATTTGTTTTCTTTTTTATGCATAGTTATATTAGTCTAGTTTGGACCAATGTACAGTAAATACAGTATGTATATTCCATTCCTTTCTTGCCCTTTAAAATCTTCAAAATGTGTTGATTCTCCATAAAAAACACGCGTTTACATCTGCTGTCTGTGTCTTTTATGAAGAATCATTACATTTTGAAGATTTTAAAGAGCAAGCAAGGAGTTGCGGAACGTCTTTTCTCATGATCGCTACTGCAGCTGTGCGACTGCCTTTCCGCACCCAGGTAGCTCTAAACAATCTTCTGATCATATTGGGTAGTAGCACCCTACTTCTGCTCTAATTTATGTATATTCCATAACTGGCCATTTCTTGTGGAAGCTGGAAGGTATAAAGATAAAAACCTTGTGCCTTTTCAACCAATTTAAGTCAGTTTTGGCACTCCTGAATTTGCACAGTGAGCTGCGCATGCACGGCTCACTGTACAAGAGCAGACAGGTAAATAACTTCAATGCAGAAGAAAGCATGTCTTTTCTGCATTACAAAATGCTGCCTGCCCAAAAATAACACCTTATGGCCCATACACAAGATCAGAAAAAAACGTAGGAAAAATACTGCTTTCGAAGCGATTGTACGATAATCTGATTGTTAGCACAGAGCTTTCCAGAGCCCATCACGACATTTCATTTGATATTATCCGACGGGACATTCACGAAAATTTTTCTCGTACAATGCCAGATCGTACGATTTTTGTTCAATCAGTACAGTTGCCATTTGAAAATGTAATCCAAATATACTACATCACATAGTTACATAGTAAGGTTGAATAAAGACACCAGTCCACCCAGTTCAACCTGAGTGAGTGTGGGTGCATGTCTACAATTGTCCCTATCCCTGTACATTGTGTCTCATTAAGATGCTCATCTATTATATTATTAAGGTACCCATATAGCGGCGTCAATTTACACAGCGCTCCACACATACATTGCACACTCACATCGATCCCTACCCTGAAGGAGCCCACAATCCAAGGTCCCCAACTCACATTCATTTAGGCTCTGTTTCCACTACTGCGACTTGTTTTGCGACTTGACACATGTCAAAACCCATGTATTTCAATGGTCCCCGTTCTAATTAGTGCGACTCAAGTCGCAGCGTCTCCAAAAAAGGTTCCTGCACTACTTTGTTCCGTCTTCGTTGCGACTTGCTCTCCATAGAAAGGTATTAAGTCGCAATGCAGTCGCATGTACATGTCTGACACCACGACTTTGTTGCAACTTCCACGGAAGTCTATGGAAGCACATGATCTCTGCTCCTCCCAAATACATCACTTCCTATATTGATGTACGTGAGAGTGGAAGACAGGAAGGGGAAATAACTAAGCAGGATAAGGAATTACATCACTCTGGTTAAATCGCAGAACATCAAAGTTGTTTTTAAAGTCGCATCAAATCGCAACATAAATCGCATTGTAAAGTCGCAGTGTAAATCATGCGACTTTGCGGATGCAAAAGCCTAACTAGGACCAATTTTGGACAGAAGCCAATTAACCTACCAGCATGTCTTTGGAATGTGGGAGGAAACCCACACAGGCACAGGGAGAACATGCAATACATTACATCACTTCCGATTTGTTTTAATTCTGTCGTACGAGAATCTTCGTAACTTTAGTAAACTCTTCATTTTTTATATGAGATTACAAAAAAAATAAATAAATAAATCGGACGATCATGCATCCGATAATCTAATTGTGTGTACCAGGCTTTAGCCTAATGCCTATTTTTTTTTTTTTTTGCATGTTAATCTCAGATCAAATCTGATGAGTTTACGAAAATTCAGAAGTGATGTCATGTGTTGTAATGCATTTGTTTTGCATTTTCAAACGACAGCTGTACCGATTACATGAAAATTGTACGATCTGTCATTGTACGAAAAAAAAATGTGCGCATGTCCGATCAAATAACATCGGATAAATTGTCCTGATCGGCTCTAGAAAAGCTCTGTACTAACGATCAGATTATCGTACGATCGCTCTGAAATCTGTATTTTTTTCGTACGATTTTCTGATCGTGTATACAGGGCTTAAAGTTCCACTATAGGAGCAAGCAGCTGGTGCTGTAGATGGGAGGCAGGACTTGTCATCAGGGAAGTGTCTGTCCATAGAGCTGGCAGGATCCTCCTGATTCCATACTAGCTCCAGCACTCAGCTGATGAACTCCAGTGTGTATCCGAAGAGCAGAGCCCCGCCGTCAGCCTATTTTTAGCAGCTGGTGCCGGTAAAGTGCTGGATGTAGGCTGCCTGATTCCACTGTGTCCAAACAATGCAGCACGTCACGGCCAGTATTATGGTGATGATGAGGATGATGATGCTTGTTGTTACTACCCAGAAACTGGAGCCGCCGATACACTGACAACTGCATCCCCGGCGTCCCTTTATACGTGCGCGCACCCTATGCTCGCCCCCGAGGGCTGCCTATCATCACATAGAAGCAGAGTGGGTCTCCTCTGACAGTACTGACCTCACTATGGCTGACATATGACACACTTATTAGTATCTTGTAATTATATAGTCATCTTCACAATTACCCTGTCTGTGCTGCTCATTGTAATAGTATCTATTGGCACAGGATGCCACAAACCTGTTATTTATTGATCATCACTGTTGCCACTTCCCTAGACCTATATACCCAGAGACTAAGATACAGACTGTCATTGCTGAGCTCTCCTTCCCATCCTGGAAGTTACTGGACTGTCATGCTGATCCCATTGCTTCAGTTCCTGCCAAGCTGTGACCTGGAACCAGTACGCACAATAAGTTTCATTACTTTCACTGGCTACATGCTTGTTGGAGGGTCAGGAACCCATAACGGAACATATAATAAGAAAATGAGCCTCTTTCATATCAAGCAATAGATCTTAAAGCACAACTTCACTCAAAAGGGAAATCCCCCCGCCCCTCCTCTGCCATATTTGGATTATATTTTTTGGGGGGGGGCAGAAGCAGGTACCTAGTAAGGATGAGCTCCAACGTGTTCGCACACTCCACGTTCAGAGTCTGCCAGGAAGTCGGCACGGCCCTGCGCTAATCACAGGCAGTGAGACATTTCCCGATCTCTGCAGCCGCGCATCGGGACAATGTCTCACTGCTTGTGATCAGCGCAGTGCCGACTTCCTGGCGGGCTCTGCACGTGGAGTGTGCGAACAGGTCGGAGCTCATCCGTAGTACCTAGTTTTGACAGGTACCCGTTCCCACTTCCGCTCAGATCGCCTAAGTGGGGCCATTCACAAAGCGTAGTGAGGCATGCACAGTCTGCAGCCAGCCGTGGAGCCGCAAGGAGTTACAGCTAGCTGCCCACAGTTTACATTAGAGTTGCCACCTCATCCCTTTAAAACCAAACACCTTTGAATTACACAGGTTCTGAGGCTAATTAAATGCAGATAAGGCATCAAGTGAGTTTAATTACCACCTTAATCAGCCACAAAACCTGTGTAATTAATATGTGTTCAGGTTTAAAGGGATGCCAGCACCAGGGACCTGAAGGCAGTTTAAGAACTGGCCAGGGTGAGGACAGGGCTGGATCCTTGGACAGGTGAGTGGCCCTTTTTTAAAAGTCAATGTCAGCAGCTACATTTTTTTTTTTTTTTTTTTTGTAGCTGCTGATGTTAAAGTGGAGCTGCAGTCATTTTTGTGATTCTTAAAAGTCAGCAGCTACAAAAAGGGTAGCTGCTGACTTTTCATAAACACACACTTACCTGTCCAAGGATCCAGTGATGTGGTCATGCTGAACCCTCGCTTCTCTCCCCTGCACTTCAATTGGTGGCACCTGGCTGTGACAGCTTGCAGCTTCACAGCAGGGTACTCACTGCACATGCGCGAGTTGCGCTGCATCTGCTGAATGGTTGGGTTCTGGGACCTGTGACGTCCCAGAAGACTGCAGGGAGGGGAGAGGAGAACTTCCACTTGGATCACCTAGTGGAAGTGGGAGCAGGTACCTGTCAAAACTAGGTACCCACTCCCCCCCCCCCCCCCCCCCCTACCAAAAAAATGACATGCCAAATGTGGCAAGGGAGGAGTGTTTAAAGCAGAACTTCCCCTTTTAAGTGGAGCTTTTTGGATCTGACAGAAGAACTGCTTTATAGTGGAATTCAAGCTTCATCCTTACTAGTCTTAAAACTGTCCCCCCCAACATCTTTGCGAACTAACTTGTATAAGAAAGATGTATATACTTACCTTTTTACAGTCTTCTCCGCTCCCCTGTGTCAGCCAGGGCTGCTACAGGGGAGAGTAGGAAAGCGCTGACAACAGATGGGCCATTGAATCCTTTGGGTGACGAATGCTCCAGGCATAACCAGCCATTGTCAACGCACTCTCTCCACTTCCCTTCAGCCACCACTGGCTGACACAGGGGAGATCACATAACTGGACTGGTGCGGCCTGAGAATAGGTATGTGCATTGTATATACATCTTTCTTACACAGGTTAGCTAGCATAAGACAGGGGCAGGGGGGATGGGACAGTTTTAAGGCTAGTTGAGATGAAGCTGAAATTCCACTTTAGGCTCCATACGCACTAGCGTTTTTCATAAGCTCAAAAAAAGCTAGAAAATAATGCTGGATGAAAAATGCTGATAATAGCATTTTTGTGCCAGCTTCTAGTAGCATTTTAGTAGCTTTTACAAGCTTTCAAAAGCAGTTAGGAGCATTAGCATTTTATTAGGGTTTGTGCAGTACATGAAGAAAAAAAAAAGCTGTTACTAGCATTTTAGTAGCGTTTAGGAGCATTCAGCATTTTATTTATTTTTTCTGCTGGAAAAAAAGCTTGAAGAAACTCTACAAAAACAATTTAAGAGGAACTAAAGTCTTTCGTTAACCACTTGAGCTCCAGAAGATTTTACCCCCTTCATGAACAGGCCATTTTTTGCTATTTAGCACTGTGCTACTTTATCTGGTAATTTCACACATAGTACCATGCTTTCATGTAACTGGCTGTAACACACAGTAAACTGAGTTTTACAGCAACATACAAGTATGAATCCAGCCTTAAAGTAGAACTCTAGGCAACATGTTTCTTTCCATTTTGGATAGAGTGAGGGTCATAACCCCTGTCAGATTTTTTTTTTTTTTTTCACCATCTCTGTCCCATTGCAGAGATTTCCCTTCACTTCCTGTCACATAGCAAATTAAGGGAGTTTCTTGGGGAACCGCAGGTTACCAAAACTAGCATCCCCATTGGTAAACTTTACCTCTATTACTTTTCTGGGGACAACCCAAACTTTGGGTATTTCTTTTACCTTCACTTTCAATGATAATGGTAAACCGGGCAAATCGAGAGGGTGAATCTCCTTAATGGGGGCACAGGGAGCAATAAAAACTGACAAGCATTCTAATCCCACCGCAGTATCCAAAACTAAAAAAAAAAAAGTTTGCCTTTAGTTATAATTGAAAGCGTAATCTAGAAAAGTAACATTTTGGATATTGCAAAAACATTGGAGTTTTTTTGTATTCCTTTAGATGATTTTACGAATTCCATTAGTACACAGCCCCCTTCATTAGTACAGGGCATGCTTCAGAATTGCCGGTCATGACATTTCAATGTTTTGTTTGGCTTTCTCTGATATCTGGAATCCAGCATCCCTTTGTGATAGTTGGCATCCCTTCATAGACAATATACTCTGTAAGATCTGTCAATGTCATTTGCATGCCTTCAATGTCATGTGCATCACTCGTGATTTATGAGGTCTCGCATGACATCTGGTATCCTGCAGCGTTCCCGATGATATACGACACGATTTGTAACTATGGTCAACTACTATATTCTATTATTAATATTATACCCCAATGACACATGGCATATCCAATACTATAAGGCACTCTCCTAAAATCTTGAGGACCCTAAAATGCTCTCTGTGATATATTTTCTTGTTTTGAACGTAAAGAATATACTCATAGCAGTGTCTCTCCACTTCATTGTTAAAGGACTACCATGCCGCTGGCTTATACAACCTCTTCCTGAAAACTGGAATGGTTTCTGTATCCTTAACTCCTAGACAGTGAAATTACAGATCTGAATACTGGCGATCAGCTTTCATTTTTTTTTTTTAAATAATGCAGTTCAAGACAGATAAACATGTTTTTTATTTCCACGTAAAGTTTCTTGCTATTAAAAAGAATTAATACAACTGAAAACATTAAAGTGGTTGTAAAGTCTTAAAAAAAAAAAAAAATTGTCTCCCTGCAAGTTAATGGCATAATATGCTAGTATGCAACCTAAACTAGCACATTTTGACAGACTTACCTGTAAAATGGATCCCTCAAGGTGGCGCACTGTCACCAGTGACAGGGCTTTTATCTTCACCCATGCTTCCTTCTAGGTTTACAGGCTCAGGCCATTTAAATGGCAGAGCTGCGATGACATTACTCTCTCACGCATGAGCACGGGAGTCATGGCAGTGGCACAGCACTCTGGATTGACGGCACGTTCAGTGTGCCCTTAACTCAGAGTGCAGTGTGCATGGGCTGGTGATGTCACCAGTTACAGAAATTGTGCACATTTAGGAGATATTCATTGTATCTTAAGGTAAGCTTTATTATAAGCTTGCCTGTAGGTACAAGTGACCAAGTGATGTTTACTACTGCTTTAACTGAAATATTTTTCTGCCATGTAGGTGAAGGGAATGAGTAAAGGAGCTTGATCAGCACACAGGGCCTTTTGAAGGAATTTGGGGGCCCCAAGCAAAATGGACATGGAGGCACCCCCAACCCCCCCCCCCCCCCCCGCATGCACGCAAAGCCTACAGGAATCTAGCATAGAGATTTAGTTTAAGTTCACCAACACTTTATATAAATAAAAAAGGTTTACAGTGCAAATACTGCTGTTGCATATAATGTGCATAAAATTTGAACATTTTCAATAATTGAACATTTGCAAAAAAATCACTGTACCATAAAATCAAATGTACATTAAAAAAAGTGCACAATAACTAAATCCAACATACTTTTAAAACACACGCATATATCATATCTAATGAGGAGAGCAAAAAAGAAAGATTTACCATGTATTAAAGCTTTTTGCAAAAATTTACAAAGCAGAGAAAAGACTCTACAGTAGAGTGTACTGTAGAGTCAATTCTCTGCTTTGTAAATTTTTGCAAAAAGCTTTAATAAATATTGCCTGATTCAAAAAAGAAGCAATAAGATGGAAATGGGATGGTGAAGAAAATGGAAAGAAAGCTATGGTAATTTTTTTTTTTATGGTCAGCAAGCTACCATATTTTTATTACTAAATGGGTCTTGATGACTGCCACCCCTCCGTGTTCTTTTTAACCCCCCTCCGTACTGCGCGGCAGGAGATTCAGTTTTCTGTTCCCGGCCGGCCGGACTGAAAGGAAGTGAGCACTCAGTGTATGCTTTTACCCCATTCCTGCCCAGGCCAATCTTAAGCTTTCAGAGCTGTCACACTTTGAATGACAATTGCGAGGTCATGCAACCCTGTACCCAAACTATAAAAAAAAAATTAGGGGTGGGGGGTCAGGACATAATAGCTCAGCGGGGGAGATTGCTGTGCTAACATTGCATAGTTAGTACAGCAGCTCCTCATTCCCGAAGCCCGCTGGGTAGAACGAAAAAAACAAAAAACGAATAGTGTGTAGCAGGCTTGAGCCTAAATTCACACTAGTGCTGCTGCTTTATCAGGTGCTTAATGTTTTATTTTTTTTGTAGGAGGAGACTGGATGTTAAACACTAAACCCTACCAAAAACGCACCACGAACAGGCATTTTTCATGTTTTTTTTTTTTTCATGTGTCTTTTTATGCACTCCTATTGAAGTCTATGGCACTAAAAAATGCACTATGCTGCACCAAAAGAAGCACCTGCATCTTTTCGAAAATCGCACTGCACCATGTAGTATTTTAAAGCGGAGTTCCGACTAAAAAAAAAAAATTAAAAGTTGGCAGCTACAAATACTGCAGCTGCTGATTTTTGAGAATCGGACACTTACCTGTCCCAGCCCCGCTCGTCTTCCCCCGCTCCTCTCTGCGGTGCCGGTGTTCTGCCGAATAAGTTCCGCTCGGCGGATAAGTTCCTCACTCTACTGCGCATGCGCAGTACGATCCGGCGGAAATAGCCGAAGCGGAACAGCTGAAAATCAGCTGTACACGGCGCCTGTAAGAGGGCCCCTCGCGGGCTCGCTTCGCTCGCCACGCTTCGGGCACGGCCTCGCTGCGCTCGGCTCTTTTAGATTCCCCCTCTAGGTCCACTTGGATGGTGGGGAAGGAATCTGGACCCAGAGCGCAGGCGCCGTGTACAGCTGATTGAAGCGTTTGAGCTTCGGCTATCTCCGGCGGCTGACAGTAGTTGGTACTGCGCAGGCGCTGCGCCTGCGCAGTACAGGGGAGGAACTTATCCGTCGAGGGAACTTTCTCGGCAAGACACCGGCATTGTTGCTGTGGGCACCTGGCTGTGGCTTCACAGCCAGGCACGCACTATGCATGCGTGAGCCGCGCTGTGTGCTGTGACTGGCCGGGCAATCATCTGGGACCTGTGACGTGTCCCAGATGATTGCTGAGAGGGAGAGGGAGGGGGAGAGGTAAACCTGCTTCCAGCGCTGTGGTGCCCTGGGAGGAAGTGGGAGCTGGAACCCTCTAAAAAGAGGCTTTCTGCCCCCCCACCCCCCCCAAAAAAATTGACATGCCAAATGTGGCATGTCAGGGGGTCACCTTCCCTTAAAGTGGAAGTTCCATTTGTGGGTGGAACTCCGCTTTAAGATGAGCAGGCACCATATGGGATTTATGTGATTTCCTTTGCTGTGCATTGCAGCAAAAGGGCAGACTCAGGAGAACTCGCACTTGTGAAAGGCCTTAAGCTGCACATAGATTTTTTTTTTTTTTTCAACCAGCGGGTTAAATGAAAAAAACTGACCCGATTTCCCCATCCACACACTCGATGTGGATGGGAGAATCCTCCCTGCTGCATCTTTGTATTCTGACAGAGGGGAGACTTCCCTGCCATCAGAATACACTGATCAGCCAGCAGTGCTGATCGAGTGGGAAAAATCCGACAGGGTGGTTGTACAGAAGTCAATTGGTGGATTAACTTCTGTACAATCACAGTGTTCATTCCTGCTGCACCAGCCGAATTTCGATCCATCTATTGGCAGCTTTAATCTGTTTTCCCCGATGAACAGATCCTGTCCTGACAATAGGCAATAAAAACGTGACAGAAGTTGTAACCCTCCTATGCACTAAATAATACAAAATGTTCTGAGGACAGAGTGTCCAATAAAGCTGGACATGGCTAATGTTAAATTGAACTTGTTGCTTTTCCTGCATTGAGCAAAGCACAGGTTCCCTTTAAAGTGACCATGTCAGCTCAGGACATTCTTTGTGTGGTGAATGAAACAGTTACACAGGCTGTGGACTTTGGAACATTGTATATTATTTGTAGCACATATTTGAACTTTAGGGCTGGTTGTGTATGTGCATATTATATTTATTTAATCACAGCTGCTTTTCCCATTATGGGCTCATTCACATGGGCGCTCAGCCCTGTACAGCATGAAGAGCCCTTTGTTAACCTTTTCTATCCTAGCACAGAGCTGTGTGCAGGCAGCACATATTACTGAATGGATATTCACTGGCTGTATGAACGCACACAGCTGAGTGTGATTGGGATGCAGGGACGGGTGCATAGATCCTTGTGCTGAATCTGTACATCCAGGGCTGTGCACATGTCCCTGTCATACTCTGCTGTGCAAGTGAGCCCATACAACCAATGTACTGTATACCCATTCACTAATATGGGCTGCCTGCACACAGCTCAGTGCTAGAACACAAAAAGGAACAAAAGCCCTTCAGTCTGTATGGGACTGAGCACCCATGTGTGAGCTACAAATACTGCAGCTGCTGACTTTTAAAATAAGTACACTTACCTGTCCAAGGTGCCCATGATGTCCTCACCCGAAGCTGACCTGTCCCTTGGCTCCCGGGTGCAGGCATCGGCATCTTCAGTAAGGTAATAAGGAAATGAAGCCTTACGCCTTCACAGCTTGGTTCCCTACTGCGCATGCACGAGTCACGCTGAGCGTCCTGACTGGTCCCTGCATCCTGACTGGGGGGGGGGACATGGCGTAGATCGTGGGAAGTGGGAGCAAATACCTGTATTAGACAGGTATCTGCTCCCCCCCCCCCCCCCCAAAAGGTGCCAAATGTGACACCAGAGGGGGGCAGGAACCGGATAAGCAGAAGTTCTATTTTTGGGTGGAACTCCGCTTTAAAGTGATTGTCAGGCTGGGTTCACACCATTGCAATTGGATGTGGGTTCCCTGCATTCAATTCGCAATAGCAGGAGATTTTGACCGGCTCTCTATGGAGCCGGTTCACATATCTCTGCAGAAGGTCTAGTGCGATTTGCACAAAAACGCGTCTTTTGGTCCATTTCAGGTCCGAATTCAGTCCAAAATTCGAGCTGAAATTGGACCTGAAACGGTGACCCAGGACGCACCAGACCCCTGCTTAGAGCGGCATGCACCTCATATGTGAAACTCGTGGTTTTTTTGGTCATAGAATGCATTAAGATAAAAAACATTCTGACTTTACAACTCTTTAATGCACTCTCTGCATTAAAGTAAAAAAAAAAAAACATCTGTGTGCAGCTTTCCCCCCAGCCCTCCCTCAGGATGGGTTTACATATATGCATCCACGGTTCTAGCGCAGGGATTCGGTGCTGTTCGGTTCACCAATTTAGGAGCAAATTTTTACCTGAAATCGCACCTGAACCAGACTGAAAAATGCACAGTCTCATACTTACCTGAGCACGATCTCGCTCCAGCGCTGTGTCCAAGAACATCGGCTCTCTCCCTCTCCTCACTGGACATGGATGCAGCAATGGGAGCCATTGGCTCCTGCTGCCGTGATTCACAGCCTGTGAAGAAGGAAAGGGGGGCGGGGCCGAGCCACAGAGCACGGCTCTAGAACAAGCCTGCATGAGTGTCTCCATTACATTGCATAGCATGCACTTGTTATGAGAATTCAGCAGAGGGGAGGAGCCCAGAGCACTGACGGGACCCCAAAAAAGGAGGATTGGGGTTGCTCTGTGGATAACCCTTGCACAGAGCAGGTAAGTATAACATGTTTGTTATTTTTAAAAAAAAACAAAAACTCTACAATCACTTTAAACCACTTCCGGACCGGCTCATACCAATATGTCGGCACTTTGAAGAGGGATATTGTTGTTATGGCAGCAGCTAGCTACCATAACCCCGGTATCCTATTCAAACATCAAAATGTCACTTCTGCCCATAGCTCTTAAAGCAACATTTTTATTTATTTTTAAATGACATTTAATTTTTTTATTTTTTTTTTATTGCATTTTATTGTAAACGTGAGATCTGAGGTCTTTTTGACCCCAGATCTCATATTTAAGAGGTCCTGTCATGCTTTTCTCTATTAAAAGGGATGTTTACATTCCTCGTAATAGGAATCAAAGTGACACAATTTTTTTTTTTTTTTTTTTAACTGTGTAAAAAAAAAAATAAATAAATAAAATAAATAAGAGAAAAAAATGTTTTTAACGCACCTCGCCCCAATGAGCTTGCGTGCACAAGCGAAAGCATACGTGAGTAGCACCTACATTTGAAAATGGCGTTCAAACCACACATGTGAGGTATCACCTAGAGTGAGAGCAATAATTCTAGCCCTAGACCTCCTCTGTAACTCAAAACTTGCAACCTGTAGAATTTTTTTTAAACGTCGCCTATGGAGACTTTTAAGGGTAAAAGTCTGTCGTTATTCCACGAGCGGGCGTAATTTTGAAGCGAGACATGTTGTGTATTAATTTACTCCGGTGTAACATCATCTTTCACAATATAAAAAAAAAAATTGGGCTAACTTTACAGTTGTCTTATTTTTTAATTCAAAAAAGTGTATTTTTTTCCAAAAATGTGCCCTGACCACTGAGCAAATATGGTGTGACATAAATTATTGCAACGACCGCCATTTTTTTCTGTAGGGTTTTACTAAAAAAATGCGATGTCCGCTGGGCACCCGCAATTGCCGGTAATACAGAGCAGGGACGTGGATCTGTGTGTTTTACACACAGATCTACGTCCTGTCAGGGGAGAGGAGACCGATCGTGTGTTCCCAGTACAGAGGAACACCGATCGGTCTCCTCCCCTTGTGAGTCCCCTCCCCCTACAGTTAGAATCACTCCCTAGATAACTCATTTAACCTCTTGACTGCCCCCTAGTGTTAACCCCTTCCCTGCCAGTGACATTTACACAGTAATCAGTGCATTTTTATAGCACTGATCGCTGTATAAAAGTGGTCCCAAAATAGTGTCAAAAGCGTCCGCCGCAATGTCGCAGTCACGATAAAAATCGGAGATCGCCACCATTACTAGTAAAAATAATAAAAATGCCATAAATCTTTTCCCTATTTTGTACACGCTATAACTTTTGTGCAAACCAATCAATATACGCTCACTGGGATATTTATTAACAAAAAGTAAAAAAAATGTTGTGTTTGTTTGTTTTGGTGTTTTGTTTTTTTTTGTTTGTTTTTTTTTTTTCAAATTTGTCATTCTAATTTTGTTTATAGTGCAAAAAATAGAAAACTACAGAGGTGATCATATGCCATCAAAAGAGAGCTCTATTTGTGGGGGAAAAAAATTATTCATTTGGCTACAGTGTTGCATGACCGCGCAATTCTGTTTCAAAGTGCGACAGCGCAGAAAACTGGCCTGGGCAGGAAGGGGGGTGAAAATACCCTGTATTTAAGTGGTTAAATCCCAGCTAGGACACAACCTGCATGGAGTTTGCATATTTTCCTTGTTCTTACCTGAGTTTCCTCCTACGTGCTAAAGACATGCTGGTGGGTAAGTTGATTTGGCTCCTGCTTCAAACCTTAGACTGTAAGATAGTTGAGGGCAGGGTCTGATGTAGAATATGTAAAGGGCTGCATAAAATGTTGGCACACTATATACGATTAGATAGATAGATGTGAAGTAGTGCTAATGTAGCACATCAATATTAGCGCTACTTCACGATATACATTTTTAGAGGTGTTGGTTACACTATAGAGTGACATTTAGCTGCTTTTTTCATGTAGCACTTTATATGTATGCACTTTATTAATTAGCACTTTAGTTGTATTGATACACTGTTAATAGCGCATTAGTGTATGTGTGTGTGTGTGTGTATATATGTGTGTGTGTATATATATATATATATATATATATATATATATATATATATATATATATATATATATATATATATATATTTCTGCTTGTGTGAATGGGTAAGCTGCCACTCACTGTGATTTCTCCCACCGCCTCCTACCTCACTACAGGATGTCCACGTCGCCAGGGGGAAGCATGTGTAGGATTGTTTTACAGAAAAGCGATACACTTCAAAATAATGCCAATCCAGCTATGGGATTGCACCCCCTATCATCAGCCAAATACTGTGAAAGCATACCTGAAGCATAAAGAGGAAGCACGCTACAAGAGCTGTGGGAAAAACTTTAGGCCGCGGCCCCTATATTGAGTTTAAACAAATTGACCACGAATTAAACTTTAACTTTTATTGCCAAACAAAAACCCTTGTTAACCATAAACAGTCCAACAATGCTTAGTCTTTAAACCTGAAGTTAGAAAATTTGCTGTGGCCGGAGCACAAGGGACATAACTTACCTCTAATGAAGCGTTGAAGAATGTCCTGCTGGCTGCTACACATTGTAAGAAGTATTCCCTCCACTGACGCCGGATACTGTACACAGCAGTGATCTTCTGGACTGTTGGGGTTAAGATCAGCGACTGCATCTGTGACGCACCACTTGCCCTCCCCTTCATCCATTCTTCCTGTCCACAGTGCAAAGCATTGCGTGATGGAAGGAGATGGATCCTGTCATTCATCCACCCATCCTCCATTTACAGGCCTTCAGCATGAACCACTTGCTAACCCTATAACTTGCATAAATGGCAGCAAGGCAGCTTGGCTGTGCCAGATAACTTGCCTAGTACATTATATGGCACTTCTGGGTAGGGGATGCGAATGCGAGCGGCCACTGGCTCGCTCGCGCTGTGATTGCACGCAGCGGGAGCCAATCAGCCGGTACAGCAGACTCACTGTCAGCCGGCACCTGCCAATCATCAGCCAGAGAGACAGAAAATGCCTATTTAAACAAGGCAGATTGCCGTTCTGACGCGGGGAAGGCATAGATCCTGTGTCTGTGCAAAGCAGGGACATGGATCCAGATCTTCCCTTTAGTAAAAGAACCTCCCACAGTTTAGAAAAACACTGGTTAGGCACACAGTTAACCCTTTGCTCACTCCTGATGTTTAACCCTTTCCCAGCCAGTGTCATTAGTACAGTGACAGTGCATATTTTTAGCACTGATCACTGTATTAGTGTCACTGTTTCCCAAAAAGTGTCAAAAATATCAGTGTTCGAATGTCTGTTGCAATATTGCAATCCCACTAAAGGTCGTCGATTGCTATCGCTAGTAAAAAAAAATATTAAATAAATAAAAATATCCCATAGTTTGTAGACGCTATAACTTTTGCGCAAACCAATCAGTATACACTTATTGGGATTTTTTTTTTACCAGAAATATGTATCAGAATACATATTGGTCTAAATTGCTGAAGAAATTTTATTTTTTTATAGTGCAAAAAATAAATAAAAACACCAAATACCACCAAAAGAAAGCTCTATTTGTGGGGAAAAAAAGGACATCAATCTCATTTGGGTACATCTTCGCACGACAGCAAAAATGTGATCTGAATTTACTGCCCCATTGCTTCCCACCTTAGCCTAGGTCAGTGATGGCGAACCTTGGCACCCCAGATGTTTTGGAACTACATTTCCCATGATGCTCAACTACACTGCAGAATGCTTGAGCATCATGGGAAATGTAGTTCCAAAACATCTGGGGTGCCAAGGTTCGCCATCACTGGCCTAGGTTCACATCACAGCAGGCTGCGTTCTGGGTGTACCTAAGGCAACCTATTCATTTCAAAGGGATGCCCTATAGCAGTGATGGCGAACCTTGGCACCCCAGATGTTTTGGCACTACATTTGCCATGACGCTCAACTACACTGCAGAGTGCATGAGCATCATGGGAAATGTAATAGTTCCAAAACATCTGGGGTGCCAAGGTTCGCCATCACTGCCCTATAGGCATGAAACACGGGGGAAAAAAAGCTCTCACGAACCGCATGGTACTGCAACACCATGCCCCTTTATGTGCACAAAAACACGGGCATTTTGCCGTTAAGAATTTATGGCACCCTGAGCGTCTGCTAAAGAGCAACACGTTTTACCTGCGAATCAGGAACGTGCATGATTTTGCAAGCGTTCCTGACCCGCACAAGAGTGAACCCAGTGTTACAGTCACTATAACCTTCCATGAAAACCTAAATTGATTTTATATTAAATGGATGACAATACCATGAGGTCACTCGTGGGATTGTCATTCCTGATTTCGGCGGCGATTTCACAGACATCTGTGTGGGTTTCTGCACAGATGTCAATGGAAATTGCACCCCGAAATCACAAAAAGTAGTACAGAAACTACTGTTTGTAATCGGTGCAGCGTCGCACTGATTAGGGCGGTGCCATTGCTGGCAATTGCCGCCAATATGACATGTCAAAATGCACCAATGTGAACCAGGGCTTAAAGTGTGAATTGAGCGTTTTTGCCCATTTTTTGTTGCTTTTTGCACATTATTTTAGCCTGAACTGGCCTCCTCCCTCTACTGCTTTCTATTTGCTATAACAAAAACCCCTGAAGCTTGAATAACCAGGTAAATGCTTGAAATACACTTCTAATACTCTTTTAGGCTCCATTCACATTAGCACGTCACTAAAGACGCACGATTTCCTGTACAACTTTGATCCGACTTTTTACACTCAATGGATCTAAGTCGCACCAAAGTTACTGCGACGTCAAGTAGCACCAATTTGAATGGGTGCCATGGAAAATAGGGTGCGACTTGCCATGCGACTTTGATGTCCAAAGTTGCAGAACAAATCGCACAAGTGTAAATGGAGTCTTACACCTGCAAAAAATGATCAAATAGAAACGGTTAAAATCACCTAAACAGCCCTTCAGCTCAGGTGTAAATCCAGCCTAATGGTGGTCACGCACGCTTTGATTTTATTATCTGATCAGTGTGCTATTCTATCAAAACAATTGAATCGGCAAACAATTAGCTAGACATTGCTTGCCTTCTGAACGATTTGGAGTCGATATAGATTGGATTCGATCAAACTTCAAATGATTGATTGTGTTGCACTGATCAACAGCACTGAGATGCTTTGTTCATGAATTCAGTTATATTTCAATTGATCAGATTATGAGACTGCATGTGGAAACAGAAATGCGATCCATAATTTACGATCTTATCTTTCAACTATTGATTGTATATGCTTCCCTGTTTGTGTCATATGGATCGAATGTGTTGTAGACTATGAATCAATATTCTTCTTGGGGACAATCAATCAGAAAAGTCATTTGACAACATGTGTATGGCCACCATAAGGGCTAATTCACGTGGTCACATGTCTTTCCTGCAAGGGAAGTAGGTTCTTGCCGGCACAGCTAGCAGAAGATCCTGTGTGAGGCTCACATGCATGTAAATCGCATGCTTTCCCGCACCAGCAGCAAAAACACACTGTTAGCAGATTATTTCTTCATGATTCCCCCATGCACTGGAAACCGCAGTGAGTTTTCCTGTAGCTGCGATTTTGGAAAAGTTGCAGGGGCCTTTTCCCTGCCTTTTCTGTAAGTACAGCAGCAAGTTCAAATGAACGTGAAAAACGTGGCTGCAGGGAAACCATGATAATCTGAACCTAGCCTAAACTATGCGCCTAAAGTACTCATATTTAGATGTGTACGATTCTTCTGATGACTTTATGTATAAGATCTGTAGATATGTCTGGCCCTAGACTGAGCTCCACCCTGATTTTTCTTTTTTATATGCCACTAAACACACTGCATATTTTAATTTGCAGAAGCAACTATTGTACGGGCCCATAGATTCCTATAGGCTGCTTTTTTTTTTTTTTTTTTTTTTTTTTTTTTAAAACGCATCAAAAACACATATGGGTTTTAGATGCATTTTGGGCGTGTTTTTTGGTTGACTGATTGTCGGCATGCACTTGTAAAAAATAGACATGTGTCTAAGGCTGGGTTCAAAGTAGTGAGAATTGTCTGAGGGTTTTTCCCCGCATCCAATTTCATGACAGGAGACTGCGACCGACTCTCAATGGAGCCGGTTCACACATCTCCGTGGCGGATTGCACAGGAGTCCTGTGCGTCTTTGGCTCCGTTTTCAGGTCTGAATTCAGGCAAAAATTCAGGCCTGATTCATCCCTGAAACGAAGAACAGGAACGCACCAGACCCGTGCCGTGAGCCGCATGTGAAGACAGTGTGAACCCAGCCTCAGAAAAGTGCCAAAAACGCAACTGCTGTGTGTTTTTGACACATTTTCTATTCATTTTAATGGAGAGCTACATTTTTGGCACACCAAAAATGCAGCAAGCAGGACTTTAAGGCCTCGTTCATACCCATGTGTTTTTTTTCAGTGCATTTTCAGTTTTGCAACAGCCCATTTAACATGGTTTCCTATGGGTCACATTTACATCTGTGAGTTTTCCACCGGTGCGTTTTTAAGAAAGGGTTGGGGACTTTTTTTTTTTTTTTGTGTATGCTAGTCCGACAGACAAAGGATGCAAGGGCAGCTATTGGCTACTGGCTATGAACTTCCTTATTCTAGTCCACTCGTACGTCATCACATTCGAAACGATTGGACTTTGGTGTGATCGAGTGTAGGCAAGTCCGTTTAGTTGGAACTCTGTCAAAGTCCTTTGGAGTTCAGTCCGACAAAAAGTCAGGTCGTGTGTACACGGCATTAGGCTTCAATAGAAACTCACTGGAAACGTATAAAAAAATGCATCAAAAACATAGTGCTTGCATTTTGGATGCATTTCTGCTGCATTTTTCTTTTTCTTTTTTGAAAATGTGAAAATGTTTGATGTTTTCTTCACATACAATAGAAGACAATTTTTTTATTCTTTTAAATAACATATTGCTGGTTTCTCCCTCAAGACAGCAGACACCTCCTAAAAAAGCAAAACACATGAAAAACGTGTCAAAACACGAGTGAAAAAAAAGCAAAACGCACCTGGAAAATGTATCAACCACAACCTGGATAGGTGTGGACCAGGCCTTAAAAATGCAACTGAATCCCAACTGGTCGGTGTAAAGAGTTCCATAGAATTTTTTTTTCTACAAAACTGCATGGATAGTAGTTTACATTGTTTCCAATGGTATAGTTCACACCAGTGTGGTCAGTTTCCTGGTGTGTTCCAGTTCCAGAAAAAAAGTACCACGTGCTAAATTTTTTTTCTGAACTGTACTGAAACGCGGTAAGACAAAAACACACTGAAACACATCAGAATGCACATGTCCTTACTAAAGGTGAAGAAAAAAAGGGAAAAATGCATATGAAGGCATCAAAAACACGCATGCAAAAAAGCATCCGGACTGTGTTTTTACATTGTAAATCGTCCCTTAACCCACTCGCGCCTAAGGGTAAAACAAATCTAAATGCCTCAAAGTTTTGCAACTTTGGCATGCGTTAGTAAAACTGTACATATCATCACAACTACTTTGTGTATCCAGGTGGATTATTATTTATTTTTATTTTTTTTTCAGGACAAATTGGGCTTTCTTTTGGTGGTAAATGGTAATGGATATCTCCAAAATAGTAAAAAAACAAAAAAAACTTTTTTTTTTTTAAATGTAGCTGTATATTTCTTGCTACTACGATCACCTACCACCAAAGAACACCACAAAATAAATTCTCCTGCTCCTGATGATCACAGTGATACCTCAAATGTGTATTAGTTGTTGTTTGAATCCGTAGTACAGCCCAAAAACAATAGTGCACATTTTCCTTTTTTTCTTTATCCTACCTAACACACTGACCCTGGTACTAATTAAAAAAAAAACAAAAACATCCTGTCCAAAAAAAAAAACAAAACTGACCTTGACCTTTGACCCTAACCTAGACCCAAACACTACGGGATCATGCATGCTGCAGCTTAAAATATAAAAAAAGCTGCTTTTACAGGCATTTGAGCTTTTATTTCTCTGCCTAAGCTTGAAGATTGTGCTTTTTTTTTTTGTGCTCTTTTGCATGTTTTTATTGAGCTCATTTTGAGCGTGTGTGTGTTTGTGTGCGTTTGTGTGTGATGTGTGGGTTTTTTTTTTTTTTTGTTTTGTTTTGTTTTCTCACAAACCCTCACCTCAGCTCATTTTTCCTTTTGTGTGTGTGTTTTTGTGATTTTATTGAGCTTTTTTATGTTCTTTTTCACACTCTTTTGGGCACTTGGACATCTTTTCTGCTCAAAAACTCCTCTCAAAAACATGAATTTGTTGGGGGTTTTTTCTGGCTGTAAGAGCATAACCCTTGCACTGACCTAGATCAAACGTGGATCTAGGTATTATTATTATTATTATTTTTTTTTTTTTTCAAATAACAGTTTTTATTATTGTTATCATTCTTGGTAGCAATACAGAATAAAGAAGCATAGAAAATCTCAAATATTATCCAGCATATCTTATCCACAATATCAAACATATACATATAAAATAAAGATATTGAATTTGTGTCAAGTTTCAATGATATCTCAACGTTTAACTTTTAGCAGTTCCTTTTGTAGATAAAGGATGTCAATTCCGTTATGCTGTTGCAGACTAATGTCTATGATGAAACATATCTTTAAAATCTGTAGTATAGAGGGATAAATAGGAGTAAAGGAAGAAGAGGAAAGGAAAAGAGTGGAGAAGATATGAAGTAAGCCATCTGAATAAGGTTGGTACCTGGTCATGGTGGGTCCTCCTGGAGATGCCACAGTTCCCAAACCCCGTTACGCGCCTCCAATCTGTCCTGTATTCTAGATGTCATCCTCTCCATCAGTTCAACATCCTTAATTCTGGAGTAAAGATCTTCAGGAGAGGGTGGAGTATGGTGTTTCCAGTTTAGGGCTACTAGGCATCTGGCTGCCGTGAGTATGTGCCCTACTAGTTTATTATATGGTGTGCGAAGTTTAAGTCGTGATAGTCCTAGTAGAAGAAAACTTTGGGGATGCTCGAACCTGCATTTCCAAAAGATGGGATAGTAGGTGTTCGACATTGTCCCAAAAAAGGGGTAATCAATGGGCAATCCCAATGAATATGTATGAGAGTGCCTTTCGCTCCCTGACATCGCCAACACTGATCTGAACTGGAGGGAAAATTGCATGGAGCACATCTGGAGTCATATACCAGAAAAACAGGATTTTGTATGCATTTTCTTTATAGAGTGTGCACATTGAGCGCTTTGCCGTCTGGTTCCATATCGCCTGCCATTGTGTTATAGGGAGCTCCTCATCAAGGATTTTCTCCCATTTAAGCATATAGGAGTGTTTGCCCTGCTCCTCTAGGGAGATGGTGTTTAAAATCTTATAAATTTCGGATATGATACCTTTCTGTGCGTTCCCAGCTAGGATTATAGTTTCAAACGAGGATGGGGAAGAGAACTGCAAGTTCGAGGTTATAGTCAGTGCGTAATGTCGAATTTGTAGGTACCCGTAAAATGCCTGTCTCGGTAAATCGTGTTTGGCCTGTAAGTCAGAAAAAGATAGCAATCTACGGGTTCTGAGTTCTACTATACTCCCGAAATGAAATAAGTTTCTAGAAGACCAGTGGTGGGACATCTGGTGTGTTAGGCTATCTGGCACTTTAGGATTACAGATAAAAGAGGTCAATGGTGATCTCTCTGAGGACAGTTTATGAAGCTGAGCCAATGTATGCCAAGTCCGTCGTAACAGAGACATGGGGCCCAGCAAGCGGTCGGGGGCTACCTCCGCATTCGCACTCCATAGAAGATTGTTCGGGTGTATTGGAGCTAGCCAGAGCTTTTCAATTTCCGTCCATTTATTATATGATTTTTGAGTAAACCATGAGGCTATCGCTTTCAATTGCGGACCCTGGTAGTATTTGATGATATCAGGAAAAGCTAGTCCTCCCTCACTGTGTGACGCCAGTATTACCGATTTCGGTATCCTATGCCTCTTATAGTTCCAAACAAATTGGAGTAAGTCCGACTGAAGTTTTTTCAGATGTTTAAGTGGTATAGGTATAGGGAGAGTTTGGAAGAGATAGAGGAGCTTCGGGAGGATGGTCATTTTGATAGAGGCTATATGGTGTTTTTACCACTGTATCAGTAGGGTAGGTATTATTATTTTTTTTTTTTTCTTTTTCATTATTCTCTCCCTCTCCCTCTCCCTCCCCTCTCTCTCTCTCTCTCTCTCTCTCTCTCTCTCTCTCTCTCTCTCTCTCTCTCTCTCTCTCTCTCTCTCTCTCTCTCCTCTCTCTCTCTCTCTCTCTCTCTCTCTCTCTCTCTCTCTCCTATTCAGAGGCGGGCTTCACAGTGAATGATCACTGTGATGGCCAATCAGAGGCTATCACAGTGACCAGGTGACCCGGAATCAGTAGTTTCAGGTCCCAATCGTTAGAATTGGGCCCGGGGCTTTCGGTGGGACCCCAGTCTCTGTGCTGGGAGCGCGCCCACATGGGAGATGCGCAAATATGCGGCCCCACCAAGAAATAACCCAGTTCAGTTAGGCCGCATATTTATGTTATGCCGACACCAAGGGGTTAAAGGGATGCAATTTTGCATGTATTTTTCTCCTGCTTTTTTTTAATTGAAAAACTGATCAGTGTGAAATGGCTCATTGTGCTGTGTTTAGACACATGCATAAAGCCTTGTACACATGATGAGATTATCGGACGAATGATCGTCCTTTTTTTTTAATTTTGCATGCTAATCTCCATATTGAAAATGAAGAGGTTACTAAAGTTACAAAAATTCTCGTATGGCAGAATAGAACTTTAGAAGCGATTTTATGTATTGTATTCTTTTTGTTTTGAGCATGCGTGGTCTTGTTCTTCTGACTTTTTTTTTTGACGAATGCTATACTGAATGAAGAAAAGTCGTACGGTCTGGTATCGTACAAGAAAAATGTTTGTGTTTGTCCCTTCGGATAATTTCGGGTAAACTGTCGTGAACAGCTCTTTCAAGCCGTGTACTAATGATCAGAATATTGTACGATCGCTTCTAATGGCTTGTACACACGATCCAAAGCATGTTCTAAAAATACCACATTTGAAGCGATCGTGCGATAATCTGATGGTTAGTACGCAGCTTTCGAGAGCTGATAACGACAATTCATCTGATATTTCCAATGGGCTAGCACGAAAAAGGTCAGAACATTATACAAAAAATACTGCTTTCAAAGTGATCATATGATAATCTGATCATAGTACACAGCTGTTGTCCTAAAATTTTCCAAACGGACAAACGCAACATTTTTTTCGAATATGATACAAGGTCGTGCGATTTTCATTTAAGCCCAATACACATGATCGGAAAATTGTACAAAAAATACCCCTTTCAAAGTGATCGTACGATAATCTGATCGCCAGTACACAGTCGTCCGAAATTTTATGAAGAGACGAACACGAATATTTTTCTTGTACAATACCAGATTGTACAATTTTTCATTTAAACAGTACAGTTGTAATTCGAAAATACAATTCCACTACAACACATTACGTCCAAACAGTGGCGGCCTGTCCATTAGGGGTGCCGACCCCCTATTCATTCATACCACCCCCTAATCTACATGCGGGGTGCTAAATGCATGGATTCCAATTTTTTTTTTTTTAGCACGTGATTAGAGCCTGAGGGTGGGCTCAGGGGAGAAAAACATTGTGCCCTGAGCCCACCCAGTTGTTTGACAATAGCGAATGAATATTCGCTATTGTCACACTGATTCTCCTCCCGGCCAATCAGGAAGCGGGTCTTGAGAACACCACCAGCTGCCACTGCTTCCAAATTCTTATTCTGTTGTACAAGAATTTTCTTAATTTAGTAACCTATTCGTTTTTTCGATATGCGAGTAGCATAGAAAAAAAAAAGGACAATCATTCATCTGATTAGAATGTAAGCTCTACGAGCAGGGCCCTCCTGTCCCTTCTGTAATTGTGCTGTCCCCCCTCTACATTGTAAAACTGCGTAAACTGTTGGCTCTATATAAATCGTGAATAATAATAATCTGATAATTTCATCGAGTGTACCAGGCTTTAATCAGTACAGTTGTTATATGAAAATACAATACAAATACACTACAAAACATTACATCACTTACGGATTTTTATGTTGTTGTCCAAAAATTTTCGGAACTTTAGTAAACTCTTTATTTTTCGATCTGAGACTAGTTACCAAAGAACCCCCTCGATTTTTGGATCATATGTACGGGCCATAACTAATGGCAGGAATATACCATAAGAAAATTGGGTGAAAATTTTCCGTTCTGCGAACGATCAGCCATCTATTCATTGATGCCCAGCAAGTATTATTATTAACGATTTATATAGCGCCAACAGTTTACGCAATGCTTTACAATGTAAAGTAACACCCGATATCGATATTGTAAACAAAAAATTGTGTTGTATCGTTTGCAAACAAATGATATTCTATTCGTTGACGTGAAGGTCATCTGTAAAACATCTCTTGAACATTATCAAGCATGAGCAGAACTAGTAGATGACCCCACTTGTGCGTGAGACGTCAACACTACGTATGAAATCAATTGCTCTTTTAAAGATTTTTTTTTTGGATTGGTTAATGTGGGCGACGATTTCGACCAACGAACATTGTTTCCAATTCAAAGATTTTTGTTGGATTTTTTTTTTTTTTTTAGATATTTAAAAAAAAAATAGTACATTAACATTTTGGTTCGATAATGTTACCATAAACAGATATAAGACTTCTGTAAGCAAACAAAATACACTACTGACGGACGCTATTTCGCTCTTCTCACCGTGTATTCCTGCTATAAGGAGCACACACGTCTAGAGGGACGCCGGGGATGTCTAGGGATCCCGCAGCACACTAGGCAGGTAGGAAGGCAGTGTGATGTCATAGGAGATGAACCCGCCCATGACCGTCGTGCTGGGGAGAGGAGGTGGGGCTGTGGACAGGGGGCGGGAGGAGGCGTGGCGATGTTGAGCTGATCCCACGTGTGACGAGCTTCTTCCCGGCTCAATAATATTCTCTTAGCGGCTCCTCGCTTAGCTGCTGCCTCTCTCCCTGTGTGACTGAGACACACACACACACACACACGTATATACACACACAGCGAGTCCCAGTGCAGGAGTGAGGACAGCCTGCTGTCACTGTGTGTGAGTGGGGCCACTGACAGTCTTCCCTGACAAGAGTTTGCGGCTGCTGTTGGATTCCATTCGGGCTTTTTATACGAACACCGGCTTCTTTTTTACTAGTTAGCTTTTCTTTTTTTTTTTTCTTTTTTTTTTTTAAACAGTTTTAAAGGGGACATGGAGGCAGATGGGAGCCAGAGCACCTCTGGGAGTCCGAATGATTCTCAGCACGACCCCGGGTAAGTTGTATGGGATGGTGTGTGTGTAGCATCCCCCCTCTCTCTTCTAGGAAGGACAAGGACACAGAGGAGGGTTGTCCCCACATCTCTGCTTGTTGACAGTCACCTTCCCTGAGAAGAGTGGGCCTCCTCCTCCCCTGTCATCTGTAGTGTGTGTCTGTGTGTGTGCTCCATCCTCACCCTCTTGTCTCCTCTCTTCTCTCTCCCTTTTGTAAGTTACACGTCAAAATGGCCGATCTGACATCTGTGCTGACTTGTGTTCTGTTTTCCTCCCCTTCTAGTAAAATGTTTATCGGCGGCCTGAGCTGGCAGACCTCCCCAGGTAAGCAGGCACCGGTGACCCCCCCCCCCCCCCTTTTTTTTTCCTGGCTCTTTGTTCCACCGTCTTCTCCTTCTTCTCCTCTCCAACCTCCTACTTCTCTCTTTTCTCCGCTTATTTATTTATTTCTGCTTTCCGAGTCCTCTATTCGACCCCTGTCGCTATTTGGGGCTCTTTGGGCATGGGATGGATGGGGGGGGGGGGGGGGGGGGGCTGTGTTTTGCTTCTGACCTATTACTTACGGCCGTCATGTCCTTTTTATGCTTGTGCACAGATAGCCTCAGAGACTATTTTAGCAAATTTGGAGAAATCCGAGAGTGCATGGTGATGAGAGACCCTACCACCAAACGGTCCAGGTAAGCTCACTCCGTGGAAAAAACTTCTTTGTACTCTCCAGAAGCTATGTCCTCCTGGACAAGTGGGCTAAAGAGGGAAGATGCAATCTCCGTCTGTGCAGGCACACACCCCCCTCGTCTCACTGCCAAAATCTCTGCCTCTCCACACTGAGGTTTACTCACTCTAAAAACAATCAATCACGTCTGCCCGCCAGTATTGATGAGATGCTATGCTTCAATATTCCATCAAGTAGCCCCCTTACTTTTAGGGCCACTCTCTTCTCCATCAAGTAATCCCCTTACTTTTAGGGCCACTCTCTTCTCCATCAAGTAATCCCCTTACTTTTAGGGCCACTCTCTTCTCCATCAAGTAATCCCCTTACTTTTAGGGCCACTCTCTTCTCCATCAAGTAATCCCCTTACTTTTAGGGCCACTCTCTTCTCCATCAAGTAATCCCCTTACTTTTAGGGCCACCCTCGTTGCCATCAAGTAGCCCCCCTTACTGTTAGTGCCACCCTCGTCGCCATCAAGTAGCCCCCCTTACTGTTAGTGTCACCCTCGTCGCCATCAAGTAGCCCCCCTTACTGTTAGTGCCACCCTCGTCGCCATCAAGTAGCCCCCCTTACTGTTAGTGCCGCCATCAAGTAGCTCCCTTACTGTTAGGGCCACCATCGTCACCATCAAGTAACCCCTTTACTTTTAGGGCTGCCCCTTTACTTTTAGGGCCACCCTCGTCGCCATCAAGTAGCCCCCCTTACTTTTAGGGCCACCCCCATCTCCATCAAGTAGCCCCCCCTTACTTTTAGGGCCACTCCCATCTCCATCAAGTAGCCCCCCTTTTAGGGCCACCCCCATCTCCATCAAGTAGCCCCCCCTTACTTTTAGGGCCACCCCATCTCCATCAAGTAGCCCCCCCTTACTTTTAGGGCCACCCCATCTCCAAGTAGCCCCCCCTTACTTTTTAGGGCCACCCCCATCTCCATCAAGTAGCCCCCTTACTTTTAGGGCCATTCTCGTCTCCATGTAGCCCCCTTACTTTTTAGGGCCACCCCCGTCTCTTTCAAGTAGCCCCCTTTTAGGGCCATGCTCGTCTCCAAGTAGCCTCCCTACTTTTAGGGCCACTCTCCTTTCTGGCCAAACTAGCAAGTGTGCTGTCACGCAGAGTGCTGAATTGTTTCATTGTTGCAGACATGGTTAACTAGTGTTATCTTTGTGCCTGTAATACTGTATCCAGGTTATTTTCACCCTCTATTAGCCCACACCCCCTTTTTTCAGAATTTCACTAACAGAGGGAACTGTAAGAGAAATAAAAACTTGTCCAAAAACTGTACTGTTGTCCTATCCAGCTGGCATTCTCTGTGCCAATGCCAATTTTTATACTGCTGCTTCGAGGACACACAAGGGTGCCCTAGCCTTTCACCCTAATGCGTGCTTTTCTTCTTTTTGTTAATAAGTGTGGTGTTTTAATTTTCACGTTGCATCTGTGCTTCATGTTTAGCACTCATTGTCATTTCTCTTGTTCTTTGTCTGATTTCAGAGGCTTCGGCTTTGTTACGTTTGCAGATCCTGCAAGTGTAGATAAAGTATTAGCTCAACCCCACCATGAATTAGATTCCAAGACGGTATGTTGTGCTTTATTTTTCAAATTCAGTTGTTCAGTTTTTGTTGACGTTTGTGTGTGTGTGTGTGTGTGTGTGTTTTTTGTGCAGTTTTTTATTTTTGTCTTTTGCCAGGCACTTTCTAGAGTTGGCTAAAGTTTTTTTGTGTGTGGTTTTTTTTTTTGTTTATTTTTACCTGTAGACCTTGCTCACCCCATTTACCACCAGCTGTAAATGGCTGCTGTCAAGTCACCATTATTTCTGCTAGGCATTAGTAATGTGTAGCTGGTTAATATATGGGTTTAAAAATGTGCCATGCTGATTTGTTTTTGTGTGAGCAAGTGTCTGTAGGTAATACAATCTCCTGGTGTCAGTTTAGGTATGGTAGACTTACTAGGGCACTCAGTTTATTTTACTGTGTGTTTATTAATTTAGGAACATTTTTAGTATTTGCTTTAGCATGTTTATTTTGCCCTTAGCATCAACTTATAGACCAAAATTTGCATAAGCTTAGTTTTCAGTGACTATGGCTGATCAGCCAGCGCTGTCAGTGCATCTCACTTCTGTTTTCCTGTGTTTACAAAGCAAAGGGAAAAAAAACACAGCCTTTTTTTTTGCACCTTATTACCCAGTTTAATTATGCTTTCACAAAGCTTGGAAAAGGGACGCTGACAAAAGATCTCCTGTATTGCTGCTATCGTGCTTAATGAGGAGGGAAAGGTGAGCTAATTACACTGATTAGATAAAGGATTTTTTTTTTTTTTTTTACAACTGGTAAATGTCACAATTTTAACTGTATGTTCATGCAGCAAGCTTTGTCCTAGATTAAAAAATAGAACCTGAGCACAGAGATGAGCTTCCAAAATAACATGCACAGGGCTGTAAGGAATGTCAGGAAGAAGTTAGTTTGCACATGTTTGCATATCTATTCATTCTATATAATGTGCACACTTTTTGTAGGTATGCTATTTTATGTAGCTAGCTTAGTTGTCTGAACAGCTGAAGACTACCCTTCTGTAGTTTTTTGAGTATAAAAAATTCAATTAAGCTTAAAAAATAAATAAATCTGTGTGCAAATGTTTATACACTTGCACCTCTTTGTTTGTTTTGTTAATTCTTGTGTAGTCATTGTATTTTTCTCCCTCCTATTCTTTTATTTCATGTTGAGCTTTTTTTGACAAATAAGAATGGCTCAGTCTCCCGCCAAGGATTAATTTTAGATATTGTTTAAAGAGGACTTTTGGGTAGGCGATGTGTTTTAAACATTTAGGCCCAGGTTCAGGCTTCCAGAGGCTTCAGCAGTAAAGCAAAGCAGAATGGGCTGCAAAAGCTAATAGTATGTTTTGTATTTGTCACCACATTCTTGATTACTGTTAATGTAGCTTTATCTAGTCTTTTGACTCATGTTTCAACATTCAGTGCAGGAGGCAGCTCGGTTGGGCTTTGGCTCGGAGTGACCGCTCTTGTTTACGCTTACGTTAAAAGCTTTGATTTTAGGTAATGGCCCACAAACCTCAGAAATAGTGTCATAGTACTTTTTTTTTTCCTAGAGGATTTGTAGATACAGTAAGTAGAATTTGTCTCTGACTAACTCATTTTATTTCTTGGTAGATGATTATTGAATGTAATAGTAGTGGGGGGGGGTGCAGGAGGTGATTAATTTCCATGCAAGCTTGAAAGGGTGTTACATACTTCTAGAAAATAAGCTAAAGCATCTTTTTGACCATGGCTACTAACTACTCATTAGGTAGCATGATAATCCACAATGATGAATTTGCAATGATTAGAGCAAATAACATGTTCCACTGAAATTCCGGGATGTTCAGATTTAAGTAGTTTGAAATTTTACATGTGGACATCACTTCTTGCTTGCCTGCATGCAAATACCTCACTTGTTGCATTTCCCTTTGTTTATTTTCTGATCTTATAATACTGTTGTGGGAAGGATTTGCAAAATGTCATGTTACTGTGTGTGTCTCATAATGGAATAGCCTAGATTAATGGCTCACGTGTAAGGTTGAATATAACATGGTAGATCCTTGGAACGGCATGACATCTGAGCTTTTTTTTATTGGAGTAAAGCAAGCAATGCCAATATTCAGTTGTCCATAGCAACCTGTTAGATTTCAATTTCAAATGCTATCTGCTGTGGTTTACTGCACTTTGCTCATTGCCTGATTTAATAAGCATGGTTTGGATAGCCCAGGCAATTTTTATTAGTTGGTATCAAGCTGCAGTATTGTTTTAGCGCAGCCATGAAGTTTTCCAGCTATTGTGTTTTTTGTGTGTTTTTTTTTTTTTTTTTTTTTTTTTTTTTTTTTTTTTTTTTTGTGGAGAAGTGCCAAAAAACAGTTTTTGGCCAAGGTTGCTTTGCTTTGTGTTTACTAACCTGAGTGTTAAACCTTATGGCCAGCCAGGGTATAGGGCTCTGGTACCTGAGACAGCTGTATTTTATTAACATGCACTAGATTATTGTAGTCACTACAAGAAAAGCTGATTTGTGAATACATGTGTGGTGCTGTACACAACCATTTGCTTTATTAAATAAAAGCTTGTGAGGTCTTTTGTGTGAAGTGTTTGAAAAGAAAAACATGTGCTTTTTTCTGTTTTGTCACATACTTTTGTGTCTTTTATGATGAACATCTAGATCTATGTAGCCATCTTCTTCACTTGTTGCTTTTTGTTCTGCTAACACATTAGAAAGTGTGGCCATACTGTTGCATTATTAAACATGACGATGTGATTTCCAGGTTAATGGAGGGTGGAAGAAAAAACAGATCCTTGTGTGGAGCTGCTTAGACTTCTGTGTTTATCTCAGAAACCTTTTCAAAGCTTACACATAGCTTCTTGCCAGCCACAACATTTGCTTATTTCATGTTCTCCAGGGAAAATCCACTTATTACTAAACTTTAATAGACTGCATGTGGTGTTTTTTAGCAGAATGGACTTATGTTTTGAAGCAGGTATTGGCATCTGTATTTGTACATGTTATCAGTGATTAGGTAGAGACGGCAGCAGGTTGCATTGCAGACAGCGCTCAGACTGGCTGTGAAGGGGTTGAGGGTTTTTCTTTTTTTTTTTTTTTTTTTTTTTTCTCCCCCTTTATGCACAAATTAATCTGCTGGGTGACTGCATCTATCCAGAACTATTTGCACATCCCTCTGCAGAGTGGTGCATTATGGTGTACATGCAAATAACTTTACGTTTAGCTGTGGGGCTCAAACATCTGTTCGACACGCTGAGCGAGAGAGGAGCACTTTGTTATATGGCGATCACTGGGTCTCTTGTGTGCTCGGCAGTTCTAATTTTTCAATACATTGTAATAAAGGAAATCAATGTCATTTCTGTAAGATACAAACAGAGCACATTAGCTTTGTGGCAGTTCTAGTAGGCTAGTAACCCCTTTGACTTTGTCAGGGCTGCAGAGCATTACAGTACACACTAAAATGTCGTTCCAACATTTAAGTGACAGATGTCCATTATACCACCCTTAAATATGAGCCATTAATCTCAAAGTGGAAACGAGTGAATGCAAGTCACTAACTGCTGTGTTTTTTGTTTTATTTGTTTTTTTTCTTTTCCTGTGTCCCGTCCTTTCAGATTGACCCTAAAGTTGCATTTCCCAGAAGAGCACAGCCCAAGGTAAGTAGAAGGATCAATAATAGGATTTTCGGCACACAGAGAGTCATTGTTACCAGGCAGTTCGTGTTTCAAGCAGGGAATTGGAGATGAAAGCTTATAAAGCTGGACCGCATGGCGTCTTAAGGGTATCAGCATATGGCTGGGGAAACTACAGGAGAGAGCTATGCTGTGACTCTCCACTTTAACTATCTGCTAACTGGGCTAAACTGTGCTTGGGTTTACTGGGGATTTTATTTATTTTTTTTGCTGTTTTTTTTGCTTTTAATAAAATATAGCCCATGTTTGAACAATCATGGTGTTTGTGTATTAATGGTCAACCTATGAATGTATTGTTATGTCATACTTCAGATGTGAATGTGACTTCAAATATAAAGTACCCTTAGTTTTCTGTCCTCCAGAAATTTATATTCTGACAAAAAGTTATTAGATTGAATGTTGTGCCTAAATTATAATAGTGGGCTGTGCACTGCTGAACTAGTTCAGTTTTGCACCAGATCCAATCTGTGTTGCTTTTGGCTTAAGACAAGAATTTTTAGAAATGATTAAATGTGGACAGCCATGTGTAAAGTATTTTGGTGGCACTGTGCATATAGATTTTATTTCATATTGTGTTGTAAATTTGCTTTTGACCTTCATAGCAGTAGTAATGGGCAATTTTAGGTTGGCTAGAAACTTTTTTTTTTTTTTTTTTTTTTTAGTCTTGTCTGAAAACTCCAACTTGAGAACCTTATTTCTTTGAGTATCAGCTGGAATAGCTAGTGTGTGATTATTAAACAAATATACCAAAATTGTTAATCCTTTTGGACTAATGTACTTCTGGGTGTTTAGGGGAACTTTTGCAGTGTGCCCAGCGGTCACATTCGGCAATATAGAGCTGTATTTAATCATATCTGGAGGATACCTCTCCTACCTACTGCAGATTTTGACAGATGCTACTGATTGCAGCAGGTCTTTTCATTCTCCCTGGAGTGTCTATGAAAGCCTTCCCATGGGTACGAGCTATACTATCCATGTATGATTAAGTACAGCTCTATCTTCTGGCTGAGCAGCACTACATAGCAGTGCTCCTGTGGCCTATGGAGAATTCTCATGGGTACACAGCTTTAGAGGAATCTACAATAAGTATCACTGAACATCATATGGTTGATGCCTAAACTTGCTTTTGGAATTGGTTGTCATAGTGTTTGCTGCCAAAGTGAGCATTTTTAGTTGGTTTTGCAAAACATCCATAAAAAAAAAAAAAAAAAAAAAAAAAAAAAAAGACAAAAATTTAAATCCTTAGTGTAGCCTGTAAAATCCCTTTTTTTTTTTTTTTTTTTTTTTTTTTTACATTTCCGAATTCTAAATGGGGGAAAAAAAAAAAAAATCCAAGAGTAGGTGGTATCCAATTTTACCTAGCGCTCACCAATACAATTGGGTTAATTTACTAAAACTGAAGAGTGGAAAAATCTGGTACAGCTGTGCATGGTAGCCAGTCGGCTTCTAACTTCACCTTATTTAATTAAGCTTTGACAAAGAGGAGAACCTGGAAGCTGATTGGTTTCTTTGCAAAGCTGCTCCAGATTTTCCACTCTCCAGTTTTAGTAAATCATCCCCAGTGTGTGTTAACTAAACATATTGGAAACAATGGCTTTTGACTTGTTGCACTGGGCCTGTGTTAAGCAATGCGTGTGGTATCAATGAGCCCTCACTGCAATCAATAATAAATATAAACCTATTCACCAAGAAGATAATCCTTCAGAAAATGTTTGATCAATGTTCTATTCGCTGCTTTATACATATGCCCATTAGTGTATTAGATCCTTTGCAGGTTGTCTTTACATTTTGTAAAACCTCAAAACCCAGCCATATTTATGGAAATTGTGTGTCTTAAATATTGTAATGGGTTGTAAAATAACAAAAATAAAACAACCTGCCACTTGTCTTTTTAAGGCTATATATTTGGGTTGTCAAACCTCTCTATTTTACAGCTCCTATGAGCACATAACAATTAAGTGTCACATTGGCCTAGTGAGCAGTGACTGTTAGTACTGTGGGTTATAAATTACCATAGCATTAAAGTACAAGACCTTTTTAAATTCATGGGAAGCATCAAGTCCTTTATTTACAAAGGCTAAATTTGGTTAGTACCTGTTGTAGATTTTTTGCAGAATTGTACTGAGTTTTCAGAAACTCTTGTCTCTGCATTGACTGAGTTTTGAGGTCATGTGATGTAAGTTTTTGTTGGCATGGTAATCATTGGTGAAGAAATGTATGTTGATTAATATTTCGGGCCTTTTTAATGGTTGTTGTTACTGCTGAAATCCTGATTTTCAGAATGTGGCTACAAGTCAGGTACACTTCGTGTCAAGTAACGATTACAATAATGTGATTTAATACTGTAGTTTTACTTTTGACGTAGGTTCAAGTGATCAATCTATTTGTCTGTGATGCAACTTTACCTATGTAATCTTGGCTTTGGAATAAAATGTATTGCTGCCATCTTTACAATATATAACTTTGCAAGGACATGAATCACAATTGGCGCAGAGCTCTTACGTATTTAACCTCTTACTTTGTTCTGCACGAGATTTCTAGGAAACTATGTAGCATGTTGTTAACCTAATCATTCAGCCCTCGTTCAGCTGAACTCGCACAATTTTAAACCTGCATTTCAGTGCGAGTTCGGGGGCGATTTTGAAAGAAATCTGTGCAACTACTTTTGGAAATTTGGTGAGGCGCCGCACTGATGGGGACAGTGCCGTTGCCAGCAATAGGCTGAGATTTGGCATGTCAAATTGTGCCGATGTGAATGGGGGCTCAGCTGAGCATAAGCCCCCCGTTCACATTGGCGTGACTTGACATGTCAAATCGCAGCCTATTGCCGGCAATGGCACTGTCCCATTTGGCGCGACTTGGACTTTGCGGCGCCGCACCGATTTCCAAAAGTAGTTTCTGCACTACTTTTGTTGACTTCGGGGGGCGATTTCAATAGACATCTGTGCAGGAACAGATGTCTTTCAAATTGCCCCTGAGCTCACACTGAAATGCGGGTTCAGCTGAACTTGCGCAATTTCAATCCTGCGTTCAATGTGACTGTACCCTTAGTCCATTCATACCAAATGTGTTGGGCTGTGCTGAGCAGCCTTGCCTTCAGTTAGCCTTGTGTCCTTTTAGTTCAGTGCAGTGGCGTATGCTGAAAATGCGTAGGTCATGCTGCATTTTTTGCACAGTGTGTTGTGACGCACTACACCACATCGCTGCACACAAAGAGGAATAAAATGTAATTTTGTGACCGTTCAGGTTGTTTACACACAAAAAAAACTAAACTGTGAGATGCATCCTAATAATGCACAACCCCTTCACAGCGCACATCAATGGCCTTTCAGTAACTTATTGAATGGGCCATTAATCTCTTGATTAACATTACAAACGCATTGCTTTTATTTTATACAATGTTATAACTCAATAATACAAGAGTGAAAGAACTCCCACACTGTGGTTACATGGAGTGAAATTGGAAATAAGAAATTTTAGTAGATACTTGGCTTTTCTTTTTATTTTATTTTTTTCCAATTTTAAACCCTTCGCTAGCAGATGTTAGCATTTTTTTTTTGAGACACACCTAGGCTTTCTGCCGAGCACTGGCAACAGAAATGCAAAGAGGAGTGTTAACTTGAAAACCTAAATATTTGTACAATGAACACCTTGCGTCTAATAATGATTTAGGTAGAAAGAGAATACATTTATTAAAATGAAACCCCCCTTTAAAGTAAATCTGCAGTATCCATTATTAATCAAGCACAGGTCCCCATCAGTAGGTTCCAAAATGTATCTTCGAATACAATGAGTTTAGTGGAAAGTGTGTTTTATCCACCCAAGGAGTGTGCTGTATGGTGCCTGGACTTTGAGTTGAAGCTTTGGCATTTTACCTAGCATCCCACAATGTAGCTAATGAGCACTTTCATTACATATGTGGGAGGATGGGGGTGTTCTAGAGCTCCAGCATGAAGTTCAAATCAAGGAAATGTTTTCCATGGAAATGTGTGGAGGGTTCAGCGTGATAGGTTCCCTAATGTGCTGTAATCCTTTTTGGTGAAAAATTCCTGGCTATTTTTTTTTTTTTTTTTTTTAAGTTACCTTTTTGGCCTAACGTTTGTCCCCGACATCTTATCTAACAAGGCCCCTTACTGTCTGGCCATAGACATATTTTCTTTTTACATTTATACAAGGCAAGTAATAATTTTCCTACCCTTGATGGAGAACATAATATAATGAACTGCATAGATGTGTGTTTTTTTTTCTTTTTCTTGATGGAACAATTATGTGGTTGTCTTCCCTGTTAATCATACATTGAGTTTTTGTGTTGTGTGAGCTTGTCAGGCCAGGGATAGGAAGTCTTTGTTTTACTAGAGGATGTGTGACTAATTAAAAATCTAATGTTGCTTTATAGAAGTTTTAAAGTGTACGTTTTTAGCCTTCACTTTTTTACATTTTATTAATAATATTTTTTTGGATGGAATTAAGATGTATTCAAATCCTTTTGTCCACGTTTTACTGATATCCAGTGCTCTGTTAACTTTGGCCATACATTATACAATCTCTGGTTGTACAATTAGCGTTTAAATAAGGTAGGCCCTAGTTGATGGGAGATTTAGATAAGATTGCACAGACTGCATAGTGTATGGTCGGCCTGAGAGAAATGTACCTGGACTGGAAATGAAGGAAAAGCTATAACCGAGAGAGTGTGTGTTTTGTTAGTAGAGGAAAACAAACCTCAGTTTTTATATACATTTTTTAATTTATTTTTTATTGCTTTTTGTCCTGTTGCATATTCTCCATCGCTTCATGTCTTGTGAATCTTTTGAGACAGATAGTAGTACTAGTAGTGTGATAGGGAGGGGAAGTCTCTCTAAGACTACACTCACATCTGACTGTAGTGATGCTAAAACTCAACAACTCGTTGACTAGAATTGGCTACTTGTTGGGCTACAAATTTGCCAAAGAAGCTCTAAGTACCACGTTTTGGCCCTGAGCTACCTGAGACTACCTGCGTTTTGGGATGACATTAAGAAATGGCACTGCAAGCTCAACTTGCGTTTTTTAGCCTGTGTTTCTGGAACGTGGACAGGCGCCTTTCCAAGTCAGTAAGGTGTGATTGTATCTTAACAGAGTCCTGCATAGTTATAATAGTAAAAAAATTTAAATTAAAATTAAAACAACTCTGACAGGGGGGCTTGGGCCTTTTGTCACTATAACTTAAACTGTGGGTGGGGAGCTGAAAGCTTTGGCTGCGCATTATTATTATATTAATATTATACAGGTTTTATATAGCACCAACTTATAAGAAGTGTGTTGTGTTTTTTGTTTTTTTTTTTTGTGCATAGATAATGTGACTGAAAAAAACAGAGATTTTGAAATGGGGTGCATTCTACATAAAATAAATTACATCCTAAAGAGAATTCAACTGTATTCAGAAACCAGTGCTTCCAACTCTAAATGGAGTAAAGACTGTTCTGTCTCATCATTGCAGCTTATATGTGTGTTTTTTTTATTATTTTTTTATTTTTTTTTTTCCTCCTATACATTTATTAATGTCTGTATCCCAGCTAACTTCTTGCCCTCTTTACATGTCCTGGTAACCTCTGTCACTAAGGCAGAAAGTGATGAGGAATCCACAATTTTAGAGCTGTCACCAGAACAAGAGGTGGGAGTAAAACAAATACGACTATACGTAATTTTTATAGCTGAAGTTTTTGCATGGCACAGTTTACTTTTATTTTTTAATAAATTTATTGAAATGTCACACAGACATTTCATTGGCCGTCGCACGACGCATGATGCAAGGCAGTGATTTTTTATTTTTTTATTTTTTCCTCTTTTAAGTGTGCACACACTGCCGCAACATGGTGATGTGAACCTGGTTCACAGGAGACTAGGTGTTTTGCCTGTCATGCGGTGGGACTGCACTGGAATAGCCACTCAGTCTGTTGTGAATCTACCCTTGCACTCCTCCTGCTGCAGTTTAAACGTACCGGTATTTTATATTTTGCAGAAAGGATGAAAGGAGCCAATCAAGAAAAATTACATAAGGGGAATACTGCTGCTGGTATCCCCAAGAGATATAAGAAGCCAGTGGATAACTCGCCCGCCAGAAATAGACATAATATAGATATATATTCTCTATTATAGTTGTGCTCATAAAATTACATACTCTGGCAGAATTTATGATTTCTTGGCCATTTTTCAGAGACTGTGAATGATAACACAAACTTTTCTTTCACTAATGGTTAGTATTTGGATGAAGCCATTTATTAATCAACTGTGTTTACTCTTTTTAAATCATAATGACAACAAACTATCCAAATGACCCTGATCAAAAGTTTACATACCCTGGTGATTTTGGTCTGATAACATGCACACAAGTTGACACAAAGGGGTTTAAAATGCCTATTAAAGGTAACCATCCTCACCTGTGATCTGTTTGCTTGTAGTTAGTGTGTGTATAAAAGGTCAATGAGTTTCTGGACTCCTGACAGACCCTTGCATCTTTCATCCAGTGCTGCACTGACTTTTCTGGATTCTGAGTCATGGGGAAAGCAAAAGAATTGTCAAAAGATCTGCGGGTAAAGGTTGTTGAACTGTATAAAAGGGATATAAAAAGATATCCAAGGAATTGAGAATGCCAATCGGCAGTCTTCAGACTCCAATCAAGAAGTGGAAAATAAGGGGTTCTGTTGAAACCAAACCACGGTCAGGTAGACAAACTAAAATTTCAGCCGCAACTGCCAGGAAAATTGCTCAGGATGCAAAGAAAACCCCACATATAACTTCAGGTGAAATGCATGACTCTCTGAAAACATGTGGTGTGGCTGTTTCAAGATGCACTTGAAGAAAGATGGGCTGCATGGTTGAGTCGCCAGAGAAGAAAGCCATTACTCTACACAAATGCCAAATCCCGCTTACAATACGCCTAACAGCACAGAGACGAACCTCAAACCTTCTGGCACAAAGTCATTTGGAGTGATAAGGCCAAAATTGAGTTTTTTGGCCACAACTATAAACGCTACATTTGGAGAGGAGTCAACAAGGCCTATGATGAAAGGTACACCATTCCTACTTTTAAACACGGAGGTGAATCACTGATGTTTTGGGGATGTGCGAGCTACAAAGGCACAGGAAATTTGGTCAAAATTGATGGCAAGATGAATGCAGTATGTTCTCAAAAAATACTGGAGGAACATTTGCATTCATAAGCCAGGAAGCTGTGCATGGGACATATTTGGCCATTCCAACATGACAATGATCCAAAACACAAGACCAAGTCGACCTGTCGTTGGTTACAGCAGAATGAAGTAAAGGTTCTAGAATGGCCATCTCAGTCTCCTGACTTCAATATCATTGAACTACTCTGGGGAGGTCTCAAACGTGCAGTTCATGCAAGACAGCCCAAGAATTTCCAGGAACTGGAGGCTTTTTGCCAAGAGGAATGGGCAGCTTTACCATCTGAGAAGATGAAGAGTCTCATCCACAAATACCACAAAAGACTTCAAGCTGTCGTTGATGTTAAAGGGGGCAATACACGGTATTAAGAACTGGGGTATTTTGATCAGGGTCACTTGTGTAGTGTGTGTTTGTGTAATATATATATTTATAGCCGTATACAGTATGGGCACACATGGCCATTGACACATCATATAATGGCTGCACTGTTTCTCATAGTCTCTCTTGAAAGCAATGATGGACTTCTGGGTTTTTTTGTTTTTTTTTTGTACCAGAAATCTAGTAATGTTATTTCAGAAAATAATTTTTCTAAGACTGTGGCTGGCTATACATCTGGCAACAAAGATCGAGTGGGTTGCTTCCTAATAAAATCTAGATGGAACTAATTGGTTAAGGAGCCTTTCCTGAGGCCCTCTTACCTCTCTGTAAGCTCCAGCTAATATTAATTAGGGAGAGCGAGCAAAAAAGAGGTTGGGCTATTTTTGAGCTGGGCAAGGAGCTTGTGTTTTAGCAAAGGATTATGTTGTGGGATTAGTGGTGCATTTGAAACATTTTATTCCTTAAAGTTGCAGGTTACCAAGTCAAGGCAAATATCGATCACATGTGGTTTGCACTATTTTCATTTATGCACTTTTGATTTAGACAGATTGTTTCATGCTTTTGTGTTTGTGCTGTCCATGGTTAACCAGTAAGCAATTTTATGATCTTTCTTTAAAAAAATACCTGCATTCTGAATTGTTGCTATGGCCAGCAATGGTCTTTTTTTGTGTGAAACAGTCTTCTGTATTTTTTTTGCATAAATGATTTCTCCATTTCAGAATTACTTCTAATAATATATATATACATTTTCCCTGTTTTGTGATAATTGCAGCTATTTGATCTCATTGGCTACTCATTTTGACAAATCTTTTTTTTTTTTTTCCTTTGTAAGAATGCATATGCTTGATTCCTGCACCCTTGAGCTTGGCCTGCTAGATATCACTTCTTTAGAGTGGACCTTTTTTCTTTGTATATAAAAACTTAAAGTGGATCTCCAGGCAAACACTGCCGACATACATACAGTATAAGTTAACTGTTTAAATTTCAAAGGATTCTTGTGATGCAGTCAAACATCATAGCTACAGAGACCTCCATCGCAGCTACAGCAGGCTCTGGACATAACAAACTGGTGGTATTTGGGCAGTTAAAGTGGTTGCAAACTTCAGACATGACATATGAACACAGCAAATACCTCTATAGTGTGTACGTGTCTCAAATAAAAGCACTATAAGACTGGGTTCAGATGCGAATTGGATGTGGATTCCCCCCCATACAAGTCGCATGACAGGTGACTGCGACCGGTTCTCAATGGAGCCGGTTCACACAGCTCTGAGGCGGCCGCGGTCTTCATTAGAAAAGGGCCCTGTACGTTTTTGGGTCTGTTTCCAGTGCGAATTCAGGCAAAAATTTGGACCCGAATCTGTGTACAGGGACACACTGGACCCCTGCTGGGACCTGTGGCTGCATCAGTGTGAATCCAGCCTCAGTGCCCTTTCTGCCTGCTGCTTTTTTGCTCCATAAGCATGAATCACAAGTTTTCCTGACACCAAGAGAAAAATTGTGACTGGGGAGCGATCTTCAGCTAATTGACAGCCTCAGCGCTGTTCCTGTGTGGGGGGGGGGGGGGGTGTCCATTCTCTCCAATCAGCTCTCAGAGCTCCCCTCACAGAGCTCTGCAGAGTGTCATTTCAGCTCCCCCCCCCCCCCTCCCCCCTTTTTTTTTTTTTTTTTTTAAAAATTCTACACTTTGAACGAATGTAGAGAAGAGAAAATACAGGTAGAACTTGTGTAGGAGAATTTTTTTCAGCTCTGTGTATCACAGGGGTGTCCAAACTTTTTTCAAAGAGGGCCAGATTTGATGAAGTGAACATGTGTGAGGGCCGACCATTTGCCTGACATTCTTTAAACCATTAAAATTCGGTCTAAGTTTGTTCGTCCGAGCACTAATACACTGCCCAACAATAATTCTCTTGCCTTTGTGGCTGTGAGGTGAAGAGATGCGCTCGGTCGTGTTATTTGGATATACCGTATTTATCGGCATATAACACGCACCTTCACTTTAACTGCTTGCTGCCCACCCCACAGTCAAATGATGGGGCGATGCGGCTCTCATTCTGGGATGCTGTCATATGACAACGTCCCTGAACGGCCGCGCCGCATTGCTAGGACACGGCGCAACCCCGATCTCTGTAAAAAGCCGCGTAATCAAAGAAGTGTGTGGTGAGGAGAGCCGATCAGTGGCATCTCCATGCAGGGGAAATGTAATCAGGGCAGTGATCATCAGTGCCCTGATTACAATATTGCAATATAGTGTTTCAAATCAGTGCCCATTAGCGATGCCAGTCAGTGCTGGCCATTAGTACTACCTATCCGTGCGGCTTATCAGTGCCCATAAGTGCGTCATATTAGTGCCACATCATCAATGCCCACCAGTTCAGCCTTTCAGTGCTGCCTCCTCAGCGCACATCAGTGAAGGCGAAAAATTACTTTGTTACAAAATTTACTGACAGAAAAAAAGTTACTTTTTTTTTTTTTTTTGTAAAAAAAACCCAGCAGTAATTAAATACCACCAAAAGAAAGCTCCATTTGTGTGAAGAAAATGATAAATTTGTTTGGGTACAGTGTAGCACGACCACGCAATTGTCATTCAAAGTGCGACAGCGCTGAAAGCTGAAAAATGGCTTGGGCAGGAAGGGGGTGTAAGTACTCGGTAGGCAAGTGGTTAAAAAGGAAGTTTTCAGGAAAAAATCTTAAATTTTAAATAAAGAACTGAGAAGCAAAATAAGGGTCAGTGCCCATCTGCAGCCACACCGTTGTCATGAATGCAGCAAACCCCATTGTCATGAATGCAGACTCACCATTTGCCATCAGTGCAGCCTGATTCATGCCCTTGCAGCCTTGGAGGAGACAGGGAGGGGGTGGGACGAGTGCCAACAGACATACAGGAGAAAATCCTGTTTTCTTGGTGGCCTCTTTAATAGAAAGTCCCGCCTCCTATGATGGACAGAACAGTCGTCCAATAGCAGCGCAGGAGACAGGACTTCCTTTTACAGAGGCCGCCGTGTAAACAGGAAATTCTCCTGTAGGTATGGCACTCATCCCGTCCCCTCCAAGGCAGCCAGCATATATCTTTTGTGGCCCCCAGCACTCGGGGATTCATTGGAGGCCACAAAAGATATACATGTCAAAATTCCCAGGCAGGACGTCCGAAACCAGAACGCGGGCCGTACTTTGGACATGCCTGGTGTATCACCTGAGGCCAGTCACTTTACTGGGTATAAGGAAGGGTTTACAATCACTTTAAGGATTTTTTTTCTCTTTTGCAGACAGGGATTGCTCCCCAAATACCTGGTCTGACAGTGTATTGAGCTAAATAAAGGCTGGCTGAAGGCAGAATGCTACCCTAACAACCAGGGCTTTGCTAGCTTCTTTGCTAAACATTCATGCAAATGGCCTATACACTCCAAAGGAATGATCCAAAGATGAAAGTATGTATTTCCTTATAATGGTTTGGGTCTCCACCTCTCTATCCCAAAGCCAAGGAAAGTGTGTCTCTCAAATCTATGTTGCACAAATACATTTTTAGTTCAACATTGGATATACAGTACGGTATAGAATTTAACATCCTCTTTGGAGATATTTCAGCAATAGAATCCCCACTAGTTGTAAGCAAGTGTGTAATTCAGTTTTCAGATTTGAAATGCTAGTTTTGGTGCATCTGGCTTTTAGTGTACTGTAATACCACTGCTGCACAATAATATAGTTTTACATTTCAGGGACCATTCATTTGTATTCTGCTTTATTTTTCTGCCTGATGTGTTTTTTTTCTATTGAAATAAATGGGAATTCCTCAAAGTGCATGTATATCAATGAACATCACCATGGGGGTTATTTACTAAAGGCAAATCCACTTTGCACTACAAGTGCAAAGTGCACTTGAAATTGCACTGAAAGTGCACTTGGAAGTGCAGTCACTGTAAATCTGAGGGGTAGATCTGAAATGAGGGGAAGCTTTGCTGATTCTATTATCCAATCATGTGCAAGCTAAAATGCTGTCTCTTTATTTTCCTTGCATGTCCCCCTCGGATCTACAGCGACTGCACTTTCAGTGCAATGTCAAGTGCACTTTGCACTTATAGTGCAAAGTGGATTTGCCTTTAGTAAATAACCCCCATTGCTCTTTTTGTCTCAGCCTTTATAACTGAAGCACTGGGATATGAAGGGGTCCTTACACTGAGGCTACATGTTATGTTAACCTCCCTCGCGGTATGATTATTTCGGATTTTAGGTGCTGAAAGCGGTACAATTATTTTGCATGGAAATTTGGCGTTTTATATTGTAGGTCTGTAATTCTTAACAATAACACACTTAAATCTGTCCAAACAAGAGTCTAGTAGATATCCCGGGTATGATAAAGTTTGAAACACAAAAACATAAATTATAATCTAATAAATAAAAATAAATAATGAAAAAAAAAAAATAATAACATTTCCCCACGATTCACTATCGCTCAGTTCTGCAAGTGTTCTAATTTACTATCGCTGTTTTCTAGCTGGTCTAAAGCCACTTTTGACGTAAAGGGACACTTTTTGGTTGCTATGGACAATCTCCAGTTTCCAGGCAGAAAGAACAGTATATATTAGGGTTGTCCCGATACCGATACTAGTATCGGTATCGGCACCGATACCAAGCATTTGCCCAAGTACTTGTACTCGGGCAAATGCTCCCGATGCTTCCGCCGATACCTTGACTGTCAGCGGTGATGGACGTGTGGGGGAGTTACAAGCTTCTCCCCCCGCGGCTTTCAGCTGCTTAGTGTTATACAGCGGTGATCGGTGCTTGTAATTCCCCCACACGCGATCACCGCTGACTGTCACCTCCTCCTCCTTAGTCCTCCTCCGTTCCTCTGTCCCCCCCCCCCCGCTGTCCTCCTTCTTTGCTCTGTCCCCCTCCGCTGTCCTCCTCCGTTCCTCTGTCCCCCCCCCGCTGTCCTCCTTCTTTGCTCTGTCCCCCTCCGCTGTCCTCCTCCGTTCCTCTGTCCCCCCCCGCTGTCCTCCTTCTTTGCTCTGTCCCCCTCCGCTGTCCCCATGCGTTCCTCTGTCCCCCTCCGCTGTGCCCATCCGTTCCGGCTTTCCGTTGTCCCCCTCTCTCTTCGTCTGTCCCCTCCGTTCTGCTGTCTCTCTCCGCTGTGTGTATGGAGAGAGTCAGCTGACTCTTTCCATTCACATAACTGAAACATTGTAACCTCCTGTGATTACAATGTGTCAGTTTATGAATGGAGAGAAGCCGTTGTCTTCTCTCCATTCATTCTCAGTGCAGCTGACGCTGCAGAGAAAGGGACTGGGGAATCTCTATCCTCAGTCTATTTCTCTGTCTCAAGGGGGAGATATCAGAGGTCTGTTAAGACCCCTGATATCTCACCAAAGCCCCCCAACAGGGCTGATTAAAAAAAAAAAAAAAACACACACATAGTGCAATAAAGAATAAAAAAAAAAATGTAAAAAATAATAAATGTAAATGAAAAAAACCAAAACAAAAACACACACACAGACACCGTTCACTATACCCCCACCCCCACCCCAACCCCCCCCCCCCCTCAAAAAAAAAAAAAAACACCTGTCACGTGACATTAAAAAAAAGTATCGGTAATCGGTATCGGTGAGTACTTGAAAAAAAGTATCGGTACTTGTACTCGGTCCTAAAAAAGTGGTATCGGGACAACCCTAGTATATATAACATAAAACTGCATGCAGGGCATAGGACAAAGCACTGGGGACAAAAGGGATGTGAAATAATTTCTGTATGTGTTATGTTTTTACAATTTTTTTGAATTTGCCGCCAGGCTCTGCCCCCGTGCGTCGCGCCGCTCGCAGGGAACGGAGCCTGGCACGGAGAGGCTTCGGAGGAGGACGGAGCCTGCAGACACAGCGGGGGACATCGCAGGATCCCGGGGACAAGGTAAGTAAAGCCACACCAGGATCCTGCGATGTAATCCCGAGTGTGGCTCGGGGTTACCGCTAATGGTCCTGAATTTTAACCCCGAGCCACACTCGGGAAAACCGCCAGGGAGGCTACGGGGATTTGAAGGCTTAGCTACAATGGTAATAGTAACCTCCATACTACTGAGAAATGTAACAACTTGTAGCTAGATGCCTTATTTGTAACACTTTGAAACTGAATTACAATCAGTGTGCTGCAAATAAAGTGATTACCTAACAAACTGGGTAAATCTTTCAGTAGCATGCAATTGCAATAAATTGTGTAGTTTAGCCTTTACGCTTTATTTGCTTTACCACTTGCTGACTGGGCTTTTTTCTGACATTTTTTGCTTACAAGTTACAATCAGTATTTTTTTGCTGGACAACTACTTAGAACACCCAAACATTATATTTTAGCAGAAGCCCTAGAATATAAAATGGTGGCCTTGGAAACTTTGTCACACGTTTTTTTCCGCAGCATTTTTTCAAACACATTTTTTTTGGAAAAAGTACTTTTTTAATGAATTAAAAAAAAAACATAATTTATACCCCAATTTTTTTGTATAATGAAAGATGTTACGCTGCGTAAATAGAACATCTCTATGCCCTTGGTCCTCCAAGGGCATAGAGATGAGCGGTGGCCATCTAGCCATCGCCTATCTCTGCCGACGCCGGATGGTTCCCACAGCTACTGATTGGTAACGTTCGCCTGGAAAATGGTGGTGGTGCCCTCTCCTGCCGCTTCTAAAAATGATCCTGTGGTGACTCCGCCACTGAGATCACATTCATGGGAAAGCCGACCACCTAAGGAAAAAAAATACTGGGGTTTACGGCATCTAGCTGCAGCCATAACCCTGGTATTTAACCTAAAAAAGACATGACTTATAGTTACAGTTAGGTGGTCAGCAAGTGTTTTTTAAAGAGTAGTATCCCCTAAGGCTGGCCATACAGTATACCATTTTCTTGTACAATTTTCCTTTTAGATTTACCAAAACCATATAATATGAGTTCAAACCTAAACACTTTCAATGTCTGTGTAGTCATGCAGGCCCTTGCACCACATAGTTGAAGGTAAATCTAAAGGAAATTACAACAATATATACCAACAGTAATCTCTGGTTAGAGACCGTTTCATCCAATTAAAATTCATACACAGGGCCTATTACATCCCCCCCAAAGACTGGCCCGAATATATCCTGCACAGTCGGAGATGTGTCCTAAGTGCCGACAGACGGTTGGAACATACTACCATGTCATCTGGGACTGCCCGACCATTCAGGATTATTGGAGGAGAGTGGTCTCAGATGTCAATATTGCTACCAACCTTTCACTGTCGATGGACCCCAAAGTCCTTCTCTTAGGCATTACAGACTCAGTGACACATTCCACACATACAAAACTATTGCTGTTCTATCTGTGTTTCTATGCCAGGAAGGTACTCCTACAGCACTGGAAACTGGTGACTCCCCCCTATAGTTGCCCAGTGGCGCACACTAGTGGACTCTGTGCTGCCCCTGTACAAACTTGCATATATGGGTCGCAAGTGTCCCCAAAAATTTGAAAAGGTGTGGAACTCATCTGTAACTGCCAGGTTGCTCAATATATAGACATGAGCAGACTGGTGGTGCCCTATCCTGGGAATACACCGAAATTTCTGATTTTCTGCTTCAAAACCTGCCACACCCTGTCTGCCCACTCTAGATCTCTTAATGTCCAGCATCACATCATTGTATGTATTTACTTCTGTTATCTCAATGTCTCATATACCTCACCAATGTATGTTTAAGCTGTTCTGATGTTTTGTTCACCAATAAAAACTTTTCTGTTTTTAAAAAAAAAAAAAATTTGAATAAGAAAATTTTGTATAATGTATGGGCAGCTTAAGCATGCTAAAAAAAAAAGTAGTAAAACATTTGGGTTTTCAACCTCCAGTTTTCTGGTGGTTGTTGTGGGTTCTTTTTTTTTTTTTTTTTTTTTTTTTTTTGTTCTTTTTAGCTTATGTGTGTTTTTATATGGACACGTGTTTCCTACAAAACCATGTGACCAAAAATCTATGTACTTCCATTCACCATTGCAGATAAGCTTGTTGCATGTACAATTCTAAAGTTATTACTTTTGCATTGGCGTACAAGACATTAAAGTGTATCTATGGCCAAATGTGATTTTGATCTAACAGAAGGGTTAGAATTTCTGCCAGGTGTTACTTCTGCTGAAAAGAGTCCTTCACATCCTGTCTGGTAAAAAGGTTATACCAAGGACAGGAAGTGAAGGGAAATCTTTGTAACCCCATAATGGGCAGAAGTAAAAAAATGCTTTTTTGAGTGATGTACAGGGTTAGAAAAAAGTGTGGGTACAGATACCCTTTTAAATGCAAATGTATGCTTCTCTTCAGAATAAGGCAAATCCAGGACTATCCAGCCCATCAAACCTAGCATGTTGTCTGAACAGTTAAAACCTATGCCTCCCACAGCTTTAGGTGTTTAATTTAATCAAATGTGTCATAGCACATTTCTGTTAGTATCTGAATCCCACTGAAAGTCAATGTCTAGCACTAAATTACTTGCTCTTCTTGAGTGGCTTATTTAGTCCTCTCCAGTATTAGCATGCTCTCAGTATTTCAACACCGCAGGCTGTGCAGCATACCCACAGGCCACATATATTAGATATATCATATAAAGTATATGCTCAGTTTGTGATTGAGCTAAACTATAACCCATGATATAAATTTAAACATCCTTACTGTTTTGAAAATGGATTTTCCATGAGAGGATGACTGAAAGTGATTCCTTTCTCGCCAGGAGTGCTGCAGGCTGCTTCCTTAGACGCAGAGTTCAGAGTTGGGTAATAAATTCTCTGCACCGAACGGTTCCCTGCACTTATGACTGCCACTGTCTATTTCAAAAGAACCTCATGTGAATGTCTGTTTGTATTTAGGGATACATATAATCAGATATGCACAGAGCAGCACTCCAAATAACATCCATATGCTGAACTTGTACTCTATAAAATCTGCAACTGTTGTATAATGCACACAAAATTGTGCATTTTACACCTCACTTAACATTGCAAGGTTAGGTTCATATGGCATATCATGAATGTGCATTTCTATGCTGCATGGATAGGCAGCCTGTTTATTTCAGTGGGTAGCCGTACAGGTGATAAATGTGCCAAAGAAGGTAATTTACCTTTTTGCGTATTGGCATGCACAAAAATACATGTCTACGTGCTGCGTTGAGGTGGCATTAACAATGAATGGTACCGCAAGAGTGACACCTGTTTTCTGCGCATTCATGTAATGTTCAGATGTGAATGCAGCCTAATGCCGCGTACAGACGATCGGAATTTCCGACAACGAATGTTCGATGTGAGCTTGTTGTCGGAAATTCCGAACGTGTGTGTGCTCCATCGGACATTTGCTGTCGGTATTTCCGACAACTGTTTGAGAGCAGGTTCTCAAATTTTCCGACAAGAAGGCTTGTCGGAAATTCCGAGCGTGTGTACACAATTCCAACACACAAAATTCCACGCATGCTCGGAATGAAGCAGAAGAGCTGCACTGGCTATTGAACTTCATTTTTCTCGGCTCGCTGTACGTCACCGCATTCTTGACGTTCGGAATTTCCGACAACATTTGTTTGACCGTGTGTATGCAAGACAAGTTTGAACCAACATCCGTTGGAAAAAAATCCACGGTTTTGTTGTCGGAAGGACATTTGGACAGACGTCTGTATGCGGCATTAGTTTGTTCTTATTCTTCTAATAGGTGCAGAAGTTAGGAGTAAATGTGCATAAGACCACATACTGCTTTTGACGAGGCAAGCCACACTTTATAGAGGGGAGCACAGCAAACTGCGTGCACTGTGAACAAATGTCCAAATAAAGAGCATTAAAGTTGCCCTAATGTAATGGCTGGACAATTGCCACCAACACATGATCCACACATGAAATAAAAATTGTGCGTGTATATGTACTGTATGTATATACTGTAATCGCCTAAAAAAAAAAGATAAAAAAAAAAAATCTGCAGTTGCAAAGCAGGATACAATCCCAATTCCAAAAAAGTTGTGACACTATGTAAAATCTACATAAAAACAGAATTTTTGCAAATCTCATAAACCCTTATGTTTTATATTTGCTATTGTAAAAAAAAAAAAAAAAAAAAAAAATCAAATGTTTAACAGATACACTGAGCGGGCTGCACAACCAGGCACCGTGATGTACCCGTACGTCTGTGTGCTCTCGGCTTCCTGGTACCCCCCCCCCCCCCCGCTGACCTCAAGCTGTGATTGGACACAGCACAAGTTGTTCAGCAGTCTTCAGCCAACGATTTTGGCTGAAACATGCTGATCGGCTGTGTATACCTTCAGCGATCTGTCTGTTTCTTCTCCCTGAAATCAACTCTTGAGTTGAGGGAGAAAAAGCAGCCAGATCTGTTTGTATAAACCACATATATTACACTAGTTTAGGTACACAGGTAACCCCTTTATGTTAACACCCTTCCCAGTTTCTCACTGGTACAGTATACAGTTTTATCACTGTATTGGTGGCACTAGTCAGTGTCAGTTAGTGACCCTCCTAGTCAGAGTCAGTTAGCGCCAGATTGCCCGCCACACTATCTCTGTCACACTACAAGTTGCTGATCACTGCCATTACTAGTATAGTGTCTGTATGGATCAGGATCTTGATCATGATTAGAACTATACTCGTGTTCTCAAAAAACCACAGTTTGGTTTTTACCAACGACATGTAGCAGAATACATTTTGGCCTAAACTTATAAATAAATGTAATATTGTCGGATATGTTTTATAACAAATCCTTTTTGTTTTTTTGGTATTTTTTTTCATTTTCTATAATAAAAACAATAAAAAAAAACAGTGGTGATCAAATACTGCCAAAATATAGCTCTACTTGTATAAACAAAAGTGATATAAAATGTATTTGCATACAGTATTTCTGGAGTTTTGGGAGAGGAATTTTGTCCCATTCTCATCTGATATAGGATTCTAACTGCTCAACAATACTGGGTCTTCTTTTGTCAATTTTTTTTTTTTTATTTCAAGATGCACAAAATATTTTCCATTGGTGAAAGGCCCGGACTCCAGCCAGGCCAGTAAAGCCCCTGGACAATGCGGTTTACCATTGTTATGCTGAAATCTTCAAGGCCATCTCTGAAAAAGATGTCATTTGGATGGGAGCATATATGCTGCTCTAAAACCTGGATATATCTTTCAGCATTGATGTTGCCTTTCCAGATGTGCAAGCTGTCTATTCCATATGCACCAATGCCCCCCCCATACCACCCAAGATGCAGGCTCTTGAAGTGAGCACTGATGATGAGCCGGAAGGTTCCTCTTTATTAGTCCATAGGATACCGTGCCCATGGTTGCCAAAAAGAATGTCAAATTTAAATTCGTCTGACCGCAGAACCGTTTTCCACTTTGGAACAGACCACTTTAAATTGGCTTTGGCACAGAAACAACAGCATGTTCAGATATGGCTTCTTCTTTGCATGATAGAGCTTTGATTTTTAGATGTTAAGGCAAACTGTGTTCAGACAGTGTATTTGGAAGTATTCCTGAGTCCATGTATTGATGTCATCACAGAATCTTGTCTGTTTTTAATGCAGTGCCATCTGGGGGCCTGAAGATCACAGGTACCCAATATTGCATTTTTGTCCTTATCCCTTGCGCACAGAGATTTCCCCAGATTCTCTCAATCTTTTTATATTATGTATATTTTTGCAATTTTACGTTGAACATTATTCTGAAGTTGTTCGACAATTTTTAGGCTCAGCTTTTCACAGAATGGTGAACCTCTGCCCATCTCCACTTCTGAGACATTCCATGGTGCCATTTTTATTCCCAGTTGTGTTACTGACCTGTTGACAACCTAATTAGTTGCTGAATGTTCTTCCAGCTTTTCCTTGTTAGTACCACTAAGACCCTTTTCACACTGAAGTGCCGCTAAAGCGACGGTCGTTTCTGCGGTGCTTTAGCCGCGTTTTGCAGCAATTTTCGGGCGCTAGTAGGGTGTTTTTTTTTTTTTTTTGTTTTTTTTTGTTTTTTTTTTTTTTTAGGTTGCGTGACAACGTGATCTTAAAAGAAATCCAAAAAACACCTGTTTTGCGGTGCTTTTAAGACACTTCTGAAGCCCCAACATTTTTGTGATGTGTTGCAGCCATCAATTTCAAAATGACCCTATTTTTTTTCCCCTTAAAATGGAGCTAGAGGTGCACCGAATGGAAATGTTGGTACCGAAAATGCAGGGTGCGCATGGCTGAAAAAAAACAAAAATGACAGTTTTAAAAAAATATGTATTTTTATATATAATTGTATTATATTTGACTTTTTTATTAATATCAATTTTATATGAATTTGTCTGCCATTATTTGCAGCAAAATCACCATGAATTTGCAGTAAAATCATTGTAAAATCATGGCAAAATAGCGTGTGTTTTTGGTGCCATTATCGGCACCTTTTTCTCTTCTTAGCAAAGTGCTGATAACGCCATTTTTGCCCAATATGTTTCGGTGGTCAAAATTTCAGTGCATCTCTAAATGGAACATTTTCTCAGTTGAAACCTTTAATATATTTTCTAACAACTTTTTTTGGAATTGAGGTTGTAAACAGACTGCAGTGTAGTGTTGTACTGGATGGATTAAAGTGTAAAAAAAAAAAAAAAAATCTAATTTTGATCACGTCACCATGTATAGGGGGCAGAGCTGGATCATCGCAAGGCTGGATGTTCAGGGGACCCAGAAACTTACCTTCATTAAAAAAGTGCCTGTCGCTTTAAAAGGGAGGATACACTTGCAGGAAGTTGGTGTCTAATGGGGTGATGCCAGTACAGATAGTGCAGCTAAGGTGAACTGTCTGTGCTTATTATTGTCAACTGAAAGAATAGGATGTGTCAAAGCTGCTACTTGCCTAGGACCCCATTCTGCCTTAATATGTCTCTGATGGTAGATGCTTTAGCAAACGCTTTAACCCTAGGTTCACACCTAACATGTGTGGGCTGTTTTTTTTTTTTTTTTATTTTATTTTTTTGTTTTTGTTTTATTTTGCAGAAACGCACTGCAGTCCATTTAACATGGTTTCCTATGGTACAGGTTCACATCTATGCGTTTTGTGACTGGTGCATTTTTGGAAAGAATGGGGAGCTCTTTCTCCCACGTTTTGCGTGTAATAGACTTTAATGGAATCACACCAGAAACATGTGTTGTGTTTTGTGGTGTGAATTTTTTTTCATTCTTTTTTTTTTTTTTTTTTTTTTCTCTGTTTAAAACACTGTGTATATAGCTGGTTGCTAAGAAGGGGGTCGGGAAGCCAGCCGCCATGTCCTTAACAACCGATGAGTCATCAGTGAGCTTCCCTGCTGAAAGCTGAATGTAAAAAAATTGCCGGCAAACAAATTTGCGTAAAAAAAAACAAAAAAACAAAACAAAAATGGCATGGGGTTCCCCCCTAGGTCCATACTGGGCCCTTCGGGACTAGTATGGATTCGGAGGGGACAACCCCCCCACCCCACGCCAAAATGTAAAAAAAAAGAGGTGCCCCCCCTTAAAATCCATACCAGACCCTTATCCGAGCATGCCGCCCGGTAGGTCAGGAAGGAGGGGACGAGTGAGCCCCCCCTCCTGAACCATACCAGACCGCATACCCTTAACATGGGGGGGGCAGTGCTTCCTGGCCCCCTCCTTAGCAACCAGCTATATACAGTGTGTTTACAGTACATTTAAAGAGAAAAAAAAACGCATGAAAACTGCATGCATAAACGCAGGTTTAAAAAAGCAAAATGCACTGCAAAACGTGCCTGAAAAACACATCAAGCGCAGCCGCATAGATGGAAATTTAGACTCAAGGTTCATACTACTGTACATACATGAATATTTCAAACTGAGAACATTGTGAAACCAATTCCTTTGACCAAGTCTAACTGATGAGCTGGAAAATATTGCACTGTTGATTGTTCTCCACTGAGTCTGTAAAGATGAACTGCTGTTTAGATTAATGTTTTCAGCCATGGCATCGCTGGTTGATGTGAGTATAGGTTGTTCTTGGGATCTGTCTATTTAGAACCGTGGTTCTCAATTCCTGTCCTCAGGACCCACTAACAGGCCAGGTTTGTAGGATAACTGAAATACATCACAGGTCATATCATTTACTGCTCAGTGATTGCAGTATTCTAGTCTGCATCTCACCAAGGTAATACATAAAACCTGGCCTGTTAGTGGGTCCTGAGGACAGGACTTGAGAACCACTGATTTAGAACCATCTGTAAATGTAGAAAGGGCTGTCTCAAGTATTCATTGTTTTAATATAACCAAAAAAATCAACCGTATGTCTTTTAGTGTGCAACATAAAGAGAGCCTCCTGTGATTGAGAATATTCAATACATTTTTGGCAAAAAAGAACATATTTGAAAATTCATTAACTGCTCTCCACCTAGGAGATACAGAATGATCCGTTTAATTCCCCCCCCAGTGACTTGAATTGCACCAATGGACTGGCCTGACGCTTGGCAGGTTGGGCAGATTGGCTTAAAGTGGATGTACACCCGAAAAAAAACAAAAATTTAATTAAGGCTTGTACAGTATAACAGTATAAGATTTCATGTCATCTGTGTCCAGTCTTGCCATGAATAGTTAATCCAGCTCTGAGAAGTCCTCTTATCTTTTCTTCAATGAGATAAAAATGGTCAATAGATGTTGGTTTGTCCCCCTTGCTGTGAGTGACAGGTCATTTACATGTCTCATGCACTAATGTGAGAGAGACATTCTGTGTACTCCCCCCCCCCCCCCCCCTTCTTTCTTCTCCAGCTCTCCCAGGATTGGCTGCTCCACACCTCAGCATGATTGGGCATGCTGAAGTCATGTGGTGACTTTCCTGGTTCTTGACTGGATGTTAGTGATCATGGGGCATAATCCACAAGACCAGCAGAAGTTCAGTGTAAGAAATATGGATGCCTGGCCAAGGGGAGTGTAGAGGTGGGCGGGGATGTCTACTGATATCACGACTCCACCCACCGAGCTCCAGACAACAGACCCACCCACAGAATCTGCAGTTTTTCGGGTCCTCGTAACAGACAGAGGGGAGACATTTGACAGGTAAAGATACATGCAGGAGGCATGTATATCCTTATAGATAACCACTATGGCAGTAGTTTAGAAAGGATGAGAGTGAGTTTACATCCACTTTCATCATACTCCGATTTCTTGATGGGAAAAGGCAAACTAAACAAACAAAAAAAAAAAATCTGCATGCCCTTGCTTACTTTGAACACCACTGCTACCCACTGCCACCTTTGACCTCAGTAAGAGCCTGCAAGTGCAGTGTGCTTTTGGCATCAGTTTGAGTTGCTTCTGGGATCGTTCAGGATTAATTGTAGGTGCTTTTGACCCACTTCAGCAGGTTCTGAAGTGAACAAAAGTCTGTCGACATGGAAGCTTAACACTACAGCAAGTACAAGTTCACGGGAGAACTTTCCATGTTGGGAAGCACTCCTTTATTATGTTCCAGTCATCCCATACCACATTCCAGTTTCTCCAAAGAGATACTGAAATCTTTGCATCACTATTCTGTCAGGTGTTGTATGTTTCTAAGCTTACTTATTGTGTTAGGTTGGGTTCACACTATTGCTAATTGGATGAGGGTTTCTCCGCATCCAATTCGCATGTCAGGAGAGTGTGACCGGCTCTCCATGGAGCTGGTTCACACATCTCTGCAGCGTCTCCGGTGCGAATTGCACTGGAGTCCTGTGCGTCTTTTGGTCTGTTTCAGGTCCGAATTCAGCCCAAAATTCGGAGACGCACCGGAGTCCTGCTGTGAGCTGCTGCGATCTCTAGTGTGAACCTAGCCTGAATGTTGTCACTGTGCTTTTAGTCCTGGTTCACACTAATGCAATTTTCTGATGCAACCATCAGAACCCCCAAAATTAGTTCATCCCTCAGTTATTACCTTTTTGTTCCACCAGCCCCCACCTATTAGATTGTAAGCTTGCAGGAGCAGGGCCCTCCTAACCCTCATGTATTGAATTGTATTGTTGCTGTATTGTCTTCTGTTATGTTTTAAAGCGCTGCGCAAACTGTTGGCACTATATAAATTCTGTATAATAAATGACTTGAGTCACACAGAATTGCTTGACAAGGGAAATTACATTATTTTCAATGGTGCCTGTTCACATCAATGCGACTCAGATGCGCTGCAATTCTGTAAAAGGTTCATGTGCTACTTTGGTGCGACTTCACTCTACTGCATATGCTAACCACATTCAAAGTCACATTGAAAGTCGCATCGCGTATCTTCTTTTTTTTTTTTTTTTTTATCACCAAGTAGTTGTGCTCGCTGTCTCTTTGATTATAAAATTATGGCCTCTGATTTGAGAAACTACATAATATAGTATAAGGTAAAATTAACAGCTGTAATGAATGTCTAAAATTAGCATTGTCACAATATTCTTTAATGCATCTCATAAATAAAAACCTGTTTTGACCTGTTTTTTAATTAGCTGCTAAATCCTGCTGAATTAAGGATTTTGAATTCAGCAGTTCATTTATCCCAGCTGAGCAGTAAATGTTCAGTGGTTAAATCTAAGTACAGTTGCATTTTATTAACTAGATATGCTTAGGCCTATGGAGATTGATGGCATTTAATTAACACTTTAATTCCCAAGAGGATCTACCTTGTTTGTGTGTATATCGCCACTGTCCCAATCATTATGCATTAGAAGTGGTTTAATAGTGACATTTAGATTGCACTAGTGTGGGTCTAAAAGGGTAATAATGGGTTTTGTACAATTCGTTTGAACATACTTTTTAAAGGTTTACATGCCTTTATACTTTATTACTGGTTTATGAGACATTTATATTTCAAAATAATCATGTATTCTTGTATATGTGACATTATATTTGAAAATCAGGCTGGCATGTCCAGCTGTGTTAATCCCAGTTTTGGGGTTTCAATCATGTGATTTATGATATTACTTGGGATTATCTGGAACTTTGTAGAGGCTTACAGAAGAACTCCGCAATAGCTCTAATGATGCCCTAACTGCTTTTATGATGAGGACATTTTGGGACACCTCTTTTCCAAATGGGATATTTCTGATTATTTACCTGTTGCAGAGGAAGAGGTCATTGTTCCTACTAGCTGATTTAGGGCTAAGCAGGCATGCTGGTATCTGCAGTCCAAAACTTGCTTAGGTCTCTAAAGATTTAGCTGGGGTCTATCAATGAATAATAATCTATTAATATGAAATGTTTCATTTTTAACATACTCTAGTTAATCTGTATTGTGTATACTCTAATCACTCTTTAACTCTCCCAGGCATAGTCTGTCTGATTAAAAACAATAGATTCCTTGTGGTATGGCCAACCTGGAGGAGCTCTGTACATGAATGTATGAATAGGACAACCCCTTTTGAAATGTAATTTCCTGCCAGTATGATTGGCTCACTTCTGAAAAGTTTGAATTGTGATCAAAGTCAAATTGTAGAGCTAAATTCACCTTTTTACAGAAACTAACCCATGCAGACAAGGAGCCCCAGTAGTTTTAAATGTACTGTGTGGTTTGTTAAATTATAGGTAGATGCAAATGCCATACCGCTAGGCTGTTTCTTTTACCATGCAGTCTGGTCCAAATACCCTGTTGCTGATAGCCTTATGTCCTGTGTTCATTGCAGAACACAGAGCCTAGTGCCAACAGCTACTGAGGGCCAAACAAGAATGCACTTTCTGTTTCAAAGCTGCTCATGCGCAAAACACCTTTTCAGCCTCTCCAAGCACTGCTGAGCTTGGCCTCTGTTGGAATAGGTGGAGAAAGAATGGACACTGGTCATGCATGACTTTGAAACAGAAATATGGGTAAGCACTAATGGCTGCTGTGTCCTGCAATGAACACAGGGTGCAAGTCTGTCAGCAATAGAGGATTTGTGCCTAGGCACATGAGGGACAGAAATGGCCTAGCGATATGGAATCGGCCTATACCTATATTTTAACAAACTACACAGTGCATTTAAAACTAATGGTGCCCCATGTCCACCTGGGGCATTTTTTGTAAAGAGTGAACTTAGCTTTTAGAAAACTGCCAGAAATAGGAATTTCATTATACAACACTGAAATCTATTAGCAAGTGGGTGATTTGGTTGGCCCTCTCATTCACAAATCAGAAAGGACACAAGACGAGTATGAAATACTCTGCTACTGAAAATGGTATGAACCATGCATAGGACACCCAGGAACATTCCCTGCAGGTTTGGCCTGCACCTTTATTCTGCGAAGCATTATACAGTTCAGAGTAAGATCCTCCCTAACAGGGTGCCCTATAATGAGTTGCCCAATACATGTACCTTTTTAGTGTTCTGTCAGCAGTCTGGCTTTTCGCCTAGCTGCAGGCTTCAAGGGCAGAGAGAGGAAAAAAGTGCCCTGCGCATCAGTCAGCTCACTTATATAAAGGCCTGTGCACAGCTGAAACTGATAATGAGGTCTAACTAATGGGTAAGATGTGGACCTAGGAATGGAATCATTAGCCTAGTACACACGGGCCGAATATTGGGCAGCGTTGGCTGGTTCAATAGAAACCAGCCGACGTACTGGAGTTGTATGGCTTCTGTCGAAGGGGCATGACTGAAAAAGGTCTGCAGAGCGCTGACTGGAGTGCTCTTTGGGGGGGGGGGGACAGATAATACCCCCCCCCTGTCAGAACACAACAGAAAAGAAGGGGAGTTTGCTGAAATAACGTTGGATAGTTAGTACAGTAGCTCCGACCTAAGCTGTCAGGATTTTTTTTTTTTTTTTTTTTTTGTTCAGCCCTGCCGAGTTGAATGTAAAAAAAAAAACTGCTAGTGTGTATGAGGCTTTTATCCCACCCAAAGCTCCATAAAGCTTTTGTGCACCAGGACCCAGAACAGGACTCATTCGGATACTGAAAAAACAATGTTTTTCTCCATCAGTCAACCCAGGAGCTCCTCATAATGTGTAGGTAGGAAACCCTGGTTATATATGCACTGTTTATACAGTATAGTGTATGCATAGCCATGTACAGTACATTCATCTTGCAAAAAAGTGTGTGTATGGTTTAGAGTAAATGAATATTTGTGTTCCATTGAATAGGCGTCATTTAAAATCCTATCAAACTAAAAAGTAGCCTAGAGTCCACGGGTTAATGACAGATGATGTGCTATATTTAGCAGAGTTTTACAAGTCCCTTGCTGCTCATCATGAAACTGCTCTCTGTAACTCGTCAGTGCTTGAAGTAACACGTCACTCTTCTGTGTGTGAGGATGGAGTCTTTGTTTATACCAACACATTTCTCTCATTTGAATATACATTGATACTTGCTTAGCAAAGCCTTCCTGCCCCTAATTTATTCAGTGTGTATGGTTGGTTGAAGTCACATGCTGCTCAAATGTAAGCTGTGTGGGCAGCAGAATTTTTCATTTTGCATGATTTTAAATATAAAACATTATTTAGTATCTCTGATTTATAGATTTGACAGTGTGGCCCATCAAATATGAAACGCTGAGGGGAGTGCATCACTGTTAGAGTAAAAGGTTCTACCTGAATGAATTTACACTGTTGAATGAAATCTCTTATTATAACGTAAGCTGGTCTGTTTATCTAATCCCACCTTAAATCATGCACTGGTTGGGCTAATGGTAATGGCTTTAGCGCCATGGGAAAATTGCATTTTTGCCTCGGAGGTTTGCACATAAATGATGATGATTATTGTATTTGAGTAGCAATAAAGATTTTATAATGTGTAATTGTATGCTATGCAGTAATGTGAGGAAAACAAAGTATACAGAGGAAGTGATCTGTTTTTTGCACTGGATGGTCACCCATAGCTGTTATACAAATAACAGATCACTTGTGTTTAGAAGGCTCGGAAGCTGTGTCTGGTAGTGAGTGCTGTATAATGTTCACGTTCGGCAGAGAGCATTACAGTGACACTGTAGATTTGGAAGAAGGGGAGTCCAGTTATTTCTGTTGTGCGCTGCCCATATACATTTACACACTATTATGTTTTGGAAACATGTCAGGCTATCCTTTCTCCTTGGTGCCCCCATTAGCTGACTGAGCAGGAAGTAACGTGTCATGACAGTGCAGTCACTAAGTGACAGGTTTACATGACCAGAACAGAGTTTTTCTTATTTTTAAATGACTTTCATAGGTTTGTCAGCAGCAACATTGAGTAAAAGAAAGCAGAGGTAATTAAGTTTACTAAATAAGACCACTCAGAGCGAAGTAAGGCAGACCATAGATGATGCAAATTTCTTTCCTGCAACCCAAAGAAATTTGCACTATTCCCCCATCAACACAGATAGCACTGACAGGAAAATACCTCCTGCTGAGCAATTGTCTGTTCCCAGAACGAGGGGGGGTGGGGGTGGGGGGGGGAGCCGTCCTGGCTGGGAGAAGACCGTGATTTTTGCTAGCTGCTATAAGAGCCGCTAGCGATAATCGCAAGTAAATCCTGCGGGTTGGTTGTACTCAAGTTAATCGATCGATCAACCTGGTACATTCAGCCTGCCCAAACACAGTTTGAACCCCGGCTGGTTCTAAACCGTCTATGGCTGACATTACTCATAGAAGCCAGGAGGATTCCTTGAAGTGGAGTTCTAGTCTGTAAAAAAAAAAAAAAAAAGTCAGCAGCTACTGACTTTTAACATAAGGACACTTCCCTGTCCAGGCAACCCACGATGTCAGCACCCCTAGCCACTTCTTCAATCTGTTTTGGTGCAGGTGCCGGCATCTTGACAGCCTGATTCTCACTGCACATGCATGAGTCGTGCTGCGCTTTTCTGAATGGTCCCGCTGTCTTCTAAGACCTGTGTGTCTCTCAGAAGGCAGTGGGGGCTGGAAATTCCATAGATCACGGCGATCGTTGTGCGGCGATCTTACCCGGAAGTGGGAGCAGGTACCTGGTTTTGACAGGTATTATCTGCTTCGCACCCCCCCCCCCCATACCATTTCTGGCCATGGCCATCTTGAGTGAGGGCAGATGATTCATGCAGCATTTACTTTCTGGAGTCACTATGCTCCTAGCTCAGGCATGCAGGCAAGAGGGTATTTTTAGCTGAGAAAACCCCTCCTCCTCTCCTGAAGTCTCCTGGGATGTATGACATCATTTGCCTAGGCAAGAAATCAGGAAGGAAACTGAAGAAATGTAAAACAAAGGTTTAAAACAAGTAAATAGGAAATAGATCTTATCTATTTACTAATGCTATCAACATGAGGATTAACAATAGTCAATGTTGATTGGGAGAGTAAAGTTCCACTTTAACTGGCAGAAGAAATTCCTCCGTCCACAATTCCAATAGGTTTGAGTAGTTAGTATTTCTTGCCTTTTGATTTGATTGAGTATGCCACTTAATTTGATCAAAAAACTCCTCTGGGATACCGGTGTCCCAAAATATTGCAATGTCATATCTGCCATGAGTTCAGGTATTGGCAGTTGTTTTGTTTTTGTGCACTTGTGTGACCGTTCACCCTCACCTGCTGATATAGGAAATGCAAGCTATCTGTTGTGTTTACTCACTGGCAGTACTGCAGAAAGGAAATCAATTTTTTTTAAAACCTTGTTTCTAATTATCTATATTTATACAAGTGTGTGTATGTGTTTACAGAAAAAAAAATATTTTAATGCTTAACCTAACCTTGTTTTAACACCCCCGCCCCCATCCTTTTAACCTAGCGTTATATAAAGACCTGTGAAATAGCTGTTAGCAGTCCTCTGCGTCCTAGTTCTGGAACAAAGCTGATGGTGGGGGTGATGTGTCTGCTGTCATAGGGCCAGTCTGCCTGAACACAGATCCAACACTTTGTAGTGTGGTAGTCCCCCCCCCCTCCCCCTATGATATTTGTTCCATGACTTGGCGAGATCCTGGAGCTAGTAATAGGTAGTTTTGGGCTTTTTTTGGGGGGCAGGCTAAAAGGAGGAAAAAAGTGGGTGGGGGGGCAAAACTGGATAGAGTAATAATTTTTAAGGCAATAACGTTCCATAGAAGCCTGCTGTTTACAGCTTTATGTGATTCTGTGTCTATTTTCAGATCAAAATTTTAGTTTTTGGAATTTAATTGCATGGTTTTGGATTTAAAGTAAGTGAAGCAATAATGAAATGGTGTTTAGAGTGCCACAGTAGAGCATAATCGGGAATTGTACATTCCTGATCTGAATTCGGCTAATTTCACTGCACAGATTTTACAGGTTGTACAGACGATGCCCCCACTTTTCTGTTCTGCAGTAGGGTTCTTGTTCAGCCATAGCACCTCGAAGAGATCATTTGAGCAGCACGGCCTTGTTTACTGCCTTCTGAAACTTTGGAGTCAGGGGAGTATGGTGAAAAGAGCCAGCGGATTGAGTTGCTAAGTATACAGATGTGCTAATGTGAAACGGCAAACGCTTTTAACTAGCCGCAAAGCTTTTCCAAAATTTCCACCTATCCTTGCAGCACTTGAGAGCTGTTTGGCCAACAACCGCCCCACACTCATGCTGCTGTTTTGTTTACTGTTTGGACTGGAGTTTGGTTCCCTTGGAATAGCAGGCAGCCCACAGGATACACATGTGGGTGGAAGAGGGAATGTTTCATATTCATTAGGTGTTTTTCTGTTTACACTGTTCGCAGTGAAGAAGCTCACTGTCTTGTTAAAAAAAAATTCAAAATCTCGTGTTTTTTCTTCCTGGAAACTTTCTATGAAGTCATGGCAAGAAGGAAGAGGACTTGGAACCAGCTGCATTAAAAAATCTCAGTAGTAACTTTTGAGTGGCAGAGCCCTGTGTAAGCTGCAGGGGGTTAATTTTCAGGTTTGCCTTCTTACATTGCTGTAATGTATTAACCAGTTATGTGCTGGATGAATGCCGATATCTAGCTCTGTAAACAGCAGCTGTGTCATGAGAGCATTCAAGTTTCTATTTGTGTGCACCATGCAAATGTAAGCGTGCTTTTTATCAAGTCTGCTTCAGATCTCTGTACTCAGCAGTTCAGATACATGAAGGTCCAATATGTTTACTGCCCCCCAACTTCAGTGTTTTAGTCACTGTAGTGCTGCTGGAACAGATTGATTGCTTTTCCGGTCACTGCACGTTTGGCTTGCTTGATTCAGCCTTCATATGAGCTGCTGGGAGTGGGAGCTGTGACGTCCTTGGGTATCCGGCTTGGATAGAAACCAGAATTAACCCATTCTGTGACGAATGCCCTTGTCTACAGCAGAGCAAGTACTCTTCAGCCAGGGATGGCTAGGAATGGCATCAAGGAAGAAGCACAGTAATAGGTTAACCCTTTCACCTTTAGGACAAATACCCAGTGCTTTACAGCAATTGTGATAGATATATATCTATCTATCTCTATCTCTTTAATACTTGTGTATCAACATTTAACTATAGGTTAGCATGCACTCAGTGGAAAGGTGTCAATTTGGAGGCCTGGGAGAACCAGTCAGCAATAGCCTTTTGTAAGAATGCATGCTGTATTTTTCCACTTTTACCTTGTTTAGACAATGCCCCCTTGTTTTTAACGGGATAGGCATATTTGCTACTGTTTAGTGTTTTTCTGTCACTGTTAGAACAGAAATTTTAGCTTGTCAGATGGTAAGGCTTAACGAAATCTCAAAAATTATGTTTTCTTTATTCTGCCTCCTAGAAGATAACAACCACGTTGCACGCTGTCCTGTTTTGTAAGGTGCAGTGGATCCAGAGCTAGTGTGATGCAGAGCCCCCTCCCCTACTACTGTCCAACCACGCTGCTATATAGGAGATAAATAGTTAATTACTTGTGAATGACAGCACTGGTCATCAGCAGTAGGCATGTGCCTGTGACCAGCGGCATAAATACTCATGCAGGAGGAGGGGGCATCATTGTGAGTAATATTACATCATCCAACAAATATAATGACCTGCTCTAGGTGATTAAGCAACAGCCAGCCACTAGAACTCAAGTTTTTTTTTTTCATTCCACGTTCTAAAGTATAAGATTATTTGCTGTCACTGTAAACATACAGAACTTTCTGACTGGCAAGCTCACAGCAGAGAGGGTGGTAGCAACAGAGCTCTGCTTGAACGCCACAAAGGGAATGCCCACAAATTGAGCTTTATACAGGGGAGCAGCTGAGATGCAGTAATAACAGCCAAAAGATGTGAATTACTGGAGAATCATTCAGTTTCATTTTACAAACAAATATAATTATTTAAACACGAATAAACAAACCCGAAGTTATGTTTTTATTGCTGATGAGACTTCTTTAATGGGGGCTGCGGCTTGAGGCTTAAAGTGTCGGCACATTTTTTTTCTTCTGTAATGCTGACAGAATCTTGACTATATTTTTAGTGTCATGCTAGAGATGGGAAGACCTTATCTCCTGATAATAAGTCTGATATGTCTACTCTGACAGGGAGAGAATACAAGCAAAAAATCAGATGTCTCAGAGATGACTACCATTTCACATGAGTGTTTCTGCAGTCAAAGTTTGACTCCTGATTAGACAAACTGCACTGCTCATTAGACTGAACGCAATAGGTTTACATTCAGGTCCATGCTTTTGAAGACCTGTCTGGATGTAGCTGGATATAGGCGGATGCACATCTACATCCAGCTGCAGCTGCCCATAATTGCATAGGTCAGTTTTTACTAACTCACAATAATAAGGAAAAAATGAACAAACATGGATGCTATATATGTAACATTCATTTCCATTCTGATCCAACTCAGCAGGGATCAGTCTATGGGTCCTCAGCTGAGACTGAACAGAGGTACCCATGTGAATAGGCCTAAGGCTAAAAAACCTTCAAATACACATGTTACCAATGGTAACTGTTTTTTCTAACTGAGAATCCAGATTTCAATATCAGTCATTACTTGAGGTAGAGATGTAGCCAGCTAAAGATGGTCATTGGTATTAAGAAACAAGCAAGAAAATGAACTAATAAAATGTTATTTTTTTAATCGAAACTAACGATCGAGTGCTAAATGCGCCTGGCATTAAACTAGCTTTTACATGTCAAACACTTTTCTGCAAAAACACTGCTGCTCCTGGATGCTCTGGCAGTGGGTTTCTGTCTTTCTTTTTTTTTTTTTTTCTGCCTCTAAACGCCCCTGCCACTAAACTCTTCTAAATGCCTGTGTTCATGGGCACATAGACTAACATGCAGGGCATTTAGAGTCAGAAAAACAACCGCCTGGCCCCCCCTAACAACAGCATTAAAGACGTCAAGTGTGCATGAGGCCCAAAGAAAAAGTACATTTAGACACAGATTTTCAGGCTGGAGTTGCTCAAAAGAAGGTCCCAAAGAAACCTGGCTTAGGTAATCATAGCAGTAGGCAGGGAAAGATGGGAAAGTGCATTTGTCCAATCTAAAGATATTCACAGCAGATTCTAAAGCTTCTGACCTAGAAATCCTATTTCCTTTTTTATCTTTGTGTTGGTGTAGGTGTCTGCTTGGAGAGAGTGAGTCTGTTTGTTTGTGGTAGGGATATTGACATATACTGTAAGCTGTTTCAGTGGCAGGGTGTGATGTAAAGGCTTCTTTGTATTCTGCAACGTAAAGGGTAATTTGTTGGTAATATTTAAATATCCAATGTCTGTATGGCAGAGTACACATAGTTGCTTGAAATAATGCACATGAAGTGCTGCGTCTGGCAGACACTCTGTGCTAGTCTTAAAGTGATACTAAAGGTTATTTTTTTAATTTTTTTTTTTTTTTTTTTTTTTAATTGGAAAGCAGTAATACCTACTCTGTGCAACAATATTGCACAGAGCAGTCCCTTACCTTCTCTTTGCAATCTGGGTGCCTCCTTAGCAAGCCGAGTGCTAAATGAGCACAGTGTGCACGCTCTTAAACTGAACTTTGTGCATCCTTAGACACGCACAGCGCTGGTAAGCCAAGCCCCGTTCCCTTATCGCAGGAGTTTGACAACAGCAGGAGCCTATGGCTCTCCCTGATCTGTGTCTCCTGTGAGACCAGGAAGAGAAGGAGCAGTGCTGCAGCCAGAACAGCACTGGAGTGGTAAGAGGAGACTTTTTTTTTTTTTTTGGTTGGCTTCAAATTGCTATCTAATGTGTCGTTATCTTAAAGTGAACTATGTTTAGTCTATTTGGACTGAAGCGACATGTTCTCTTTAATCCCAGCACCCCCACAGCTATGTTTTGTCTGCCTGGGGAAACAAAGTGACTTACCTGTTATTCAGAGTATGGCTAGGCAAGTAAATCGCTCCTCTTCCTCTAACATGATAGTGTTAGTTCTTAGCAAACAGATGCTAAGGCCTCAAGCACTGTTGCATGCTGTGGGGAAACTTTGCGCTGTGAAAGTTTCAAGTTGTGGTCATAGCAGTGGCTGAGCCCTGCTATTTTGCATGGTTTTGTTACACTTGTACAATCAATGACCTCTGATTTCTCTACTGTGTATTCTAGGATATTATATTTCTCCAACATTGTTTTTTCCACCTCACTCACATTTTTTTCAACGCTTATCAGACTCCACGTATAGAGATGTTTTTGACACAAAGTGATGCAAAGGCATTATACAGTATCTCACAAAAGTGAGTACACCCCTCACATTTTTGTAAATATTTGATTATATCTTTTCATGTGACAACACTGAAGAAATGACACTTTGCTACAATGTAAAGTAATGATTGTACAGCTTGTATAACAGTGTAAATTTGCTGTTCCCTCAAAATAACTCAACACACAGCCATTAATGTCTAAACCGCTGGCAACAAAAGTCAGTACACCCCTGTGCAAAATGAAAATGTCCAAATTGGGCCCAAAGTGTCAATATTTTGTGTGGCCACCATTATTTTCCAGCACTGCCTTAACCCTCTTGGGCATGGAGTTCACCAGAGCTCAACATGTTGGCATTCATGGTTCCCTCAATGAACTGTAGCTCCCCAGTGCCGGCAGCACTCATGCAGCCCCAGACCATGACACTCCCACCACCATGCTTGTCTTTAGGCAAGACACACTTGTCTTTGTACTCTTCACCTGGTTGCCGCCACACACGCTTGACACCATCTGAATCAAATAAATGTATCTTGGTCTTATCAGACCACAGGACATGGTTCCAGTAATCCATGTCCTTAGGCTGACCATACACTATACAATTTTCTTATTCAATTTCCTTTAGATTTACCTTCAACTATGTAGTACAAGGGCCTGCCTGACTGCATACAAATTGAAAGGGCTTAGGTGTGACCTCATATTATATGGTTTTGGTAAATCTAAAGGAAAGTTGAACAAGAAAATTGTATAGTGTATGGCCAGCCTTAGTCTGCTTGTCTTCAGCAAACTGTTTGCGGGCTTTCTTGTGCATTATCTTTAGAAGAGGCTTCCTTCTGGGACGACAGCCATGCAGACCAATTTGATGTAGTGTGCGGTGTATGGTCTGAGAACTGACAGGCTGACCCCCCACCCCTTCAACCTCTGCAGCAATGCTGGCACCACTCATACGTCTATTAGATATTTTAAATTGTGTGCTGTGTTTTCTAGGCATTTGGGGAACAACAACAATGTGCCCTAAATGGCAATTCCTAATGCCAGTGTGAATAAGGCCTAAATTTCATTAGTTTATCCAAAACAGACTATAAAAATGTATTAATAAAACTTCTTATTAAAACTTCTATTTGGAAATTAAAGCAGTATTGAACCCAAAAGCAAACTTTTTGATTATATTGCAGCTTACCAATTTTTAAATATGATGGCTGCATTAGCTTTCTTTTTTTATGCTTTCTTTCTTCTATTTACACCAGGTGATCTGCCTAGTGAGTCTGTTTTCAAAAGAACAAGCTCTCTTGCAGATGTTATCACTTACAGGGATGAGACAAACCATTTGACTGACAGAGGTGCTTACAATGATCAGCTTTTATTTATGTAAAAGCATTTATGCCATAAGGAAAAACACTGCTTGCTGTAACTGCTTATAAAGTGCGAGCTGTGGTTCAGCTTCAGTTTGTTGGTGTATCTAAATCTGCGAGTACATCTAACACTCCCCTCCCCACATACTGACAGTGCTGCTGTCCAAAGGTTCCCCTGTGCCCCTTCATCCAGAGTGGGGGCACTCCTAATACAGGAGATGTATTACTGACCATATTACCAGGTAAAACAGATGTGGTGGCTGCACCAGTTTTTTCTTTTATTTGGCCTTTTCTCGCTAATGGTTGGTAAGCTGTAATATAATATATTTTTGGTTTTGGGTTTAATACTGCTTTTAAATGAAGAGTTTATCCACTGGAGAACAGCTAGGACCCTCATTCAATTTAAATCCTGTGCCAAAACAGAGTGAAAAGGTTGCATGAGGCGTAAAACACCATTTTAACTTACCTGACATAGAGGATGCTTGCATCTATAATATTGGGTTGATTATATGTATTTTAACAGCTGAAGTTGCTGAGGATTCATCTTCCCATGGTCATATTTTTATTCATCACCTATTTGTTTTTATTCCCTTACACCACCTAGGCTGATGCATCTTCTCGGTAACGTGCTCAGCCTCCATCTGCCTGGAGGAGATAACGCTACCAATGTCTGATCCATTCATGCTGGTCATTCAGAATGACAGGCCTCCTTCCCATATGGTTGCACTAGGAAGACCTCGGTTCTACTGGTTTTGGAAGGCACAGACAGTTTTTACATCACTTTATTCCCCCAAATCTGCACATTTCTTCCCTGGGTTCTGAGTATGCTCAAAGGTCCCAGCATTTCCATGGTATTGGTGTTCTCTAGTCGTAAGAGCAAAAATATATGTTGGGGTTAAAGATGCAAGGAGAGCTGAGTGACAGACAGATGAGCACATTAGTGCTCTTTTCTCTGTCCATTCATAATGTGGCAGTGGGGAGGAGACCTGCAAAGTGATACTTCAGCAGAAAAAGATCAGTCCCCCTCTCATGCTAAACAGGGCTGTGCTTTGAGGCAGAGCTGTGCAAATCTTAGGTCTGAATGGACAGACATCCAAATCCTTTGGCAGGTAAATTGGATCATATATATATGTATATTTTATATATGTTTTTAGCGGTTTGCCTGGAATTCAGCTTTATGTATTTTTTGGTGAATTGTTATTACTCAGTATTCTATCCAACTAGCAGACAAAGCTCCAGTTGCCTTTTCACATAGTTAGCATTATATCTTTTTCAAGTGTGCTCAAAGATGTTAAAGGTTGTTTACAGGATTCAACATTATAGCCCTGACTTATGCCTTCTCGAACAGTTTAGTTTGGCTGTCTTTTTCGTTTCCAAACAAATAAACGTAAAAAATAAAATCAGAATAAATAAACTTGATCCAGTAAGGCACCTTTCACACTAGTTTTAGTGTTTGCCGCCCCTTTGAAAAATGATCCATCTGAGAAGTAAGAAGTAGACATATATTTTTGATATCTTGCGCAAAAGAGCAGTATGGGGTTAGTTTTTTTTTTTTTTTTTCGTTTTTCTGTATCATACTTGCCTAGGTGGATGTAGCATGGTCCGATGCTGCATCTGTTCCCCAATGGCTCTAACACTGAGTACTAAGCAATTTAAACACAGCTGATCGATGTTTTGGTTACACTTCAGCTGCCCTCATTGAAAAGTTATTTACAAATTCAAAGTTTTTTTTATTTTTTTTTTTTTTAAATGTTGCGCTTTTTCAATGTGAAACATGTAAATATATGTTAAAGGTGTAAAAATGTTAATGAACGAAGCAAAAAAAAATAAATAAATAAGTTTGGATTAGTAATAGTTTGATAAAATAGAAGTGAACAAAAAAAAAAAATCGGCAGGAAAATAATAATTAAATGGAGGAGAGTAAGGGGTGAGGTCTGATTAGAGTAAATTAAGGGTTAAGTGGTTAAACAGAGGAACATTCAATTAAAAAAAAAAAAAACCACAAAAATTATATGTATTTGTTTTTACTTGACAGATTGCTTTTAAAATTACTTCACCTGCAGATCACAGTTCATCCCTTTGATCTGTAGGTGAATAAACAGAAATATACAAGAAGAAACAATGTTTCTTTTTATCCGTTTGTTCAGCGGCTGAGCTGTGTTGTTGATAAACATGCCTGCATTTTTTTTTTTTTTTTGACAGCTCCCGAGACTTTGTTTACACTTCAGCTGTCAACAGGGGAACCCCACTGACAGCTTAATGAGTGATCGGTTGTTAAGGACAGGCAGCCCTACTCCTTAACAACCCATCATTGCCAGTTTTTTTTTTTTTTTTTTTTTTTAACATTTCAGTTGTCAGTGGGGAATCCTGCTGTAAGAAGTGAGCCTGAAAGTATCGGTTTCAGGAATTGGAGCATATCCACGAGTACCGTTCTGTGTAACCCTCATTTTTTGTATCCTGTATGCAAGAGGCCTGATAATCATCCTTACTATTTTAACTGCAAACAGACAGTGGTGAGTTTTTCATGGGTCACTTTGTTATTTCTTGCACTTTTGTGTTAAAACTTTACACTGTATGTTTATTGCTTTCTACTTTGCAAAGCAAGCTGTACAAAAACCTCCATTTTCTTCAGAGGTTGCTGAGACAGAGGTAGTATTGGGATTTTTTTATAGTTCATGTTGTGGAACTGTAAATTCCTGTTTTATTTTTGCATTTGCAAATTTTATAGTTTGAGTTTTACATAAATCCGTAGAAGGTAGAAACCTTGTAAACTTTTTTTTTTTTTTTTTTTTTTTTTTTTGTGGAAAAGTGCTGTTGTGAATCTTTAAAGGGTAACTCCAACTTTGTGGGGAAGAAAATATAGCAAATGAAGAAAGAAAGTAATTTTCTATAAACTTCAATGTAATCTGGCAACCTGGAGACATTCTGTACACAGTGTACATTATCACAGGGTCTAAATGTTCTCCACGTTGTGGCCACTAGGAGGAGAAGTTGGCAGAGTGTTCTACATATGGTCCAGTTTACAATCTGTAAATGCTATACCTGTAGGCCCACTGCAGTTTTCGCAAGGCCTGACCAAAATAGCATTCTGAGTGATTGATGTTGTCCTGCATATAAGCGCGCCCCTTACAGTTGTGTTAAACAATGAGCCACTGTCATGCTTTTCCACACATCCAACATGCAGGGTGCATGTGCACATTAGTGGATGAAGGAAAGTGCACTACGCATGTGAGGGTGAGCTAGTTCTCTAGTATCTAACACACTACCAAGCCAGGTAGGAGAACGAAGGCTCCCATCGCTTTGTGCCTACTAATCTAACCCCCCCCCCCCACAGTTTTCAATTGTGGCATATCGAGAAAGCATAGTGACATATAGCAGCAAAAATTCTATTTTTTTACATATATAATTGCCTGTTGGAGGTATGGGAACAACATAACGGTTTATTTTTTCAGTAAGGTTATAGTTTTTCTGAAATCTCATCCAGAAATGGTAGTATGTACACATAATGTATGGATGGATGACAGTGAAAGGATGCTCTGGGCTGGAAATCAGAGTGTGTGTACAAAAGCACTGCAAGGGGTGCAGATTTCTGCTCTGGTGTAGGATAAGTATTTCTTCTCTGCAAGACATTGCCATCTATCAGCACATATAATTAGTCGTTCGCCTCTGTCGGTACAGTTCTCTAATAGGATTTTTGTACATGCACACTTTGTTTCCCTCTTTTCTCTTAACTTATTGAAGAATGTTCTCTAATCCCACTAAGCTACCAACTCTCTCAGGAACACCTGTGGCAGTAAAACTTGGACCCTTCTGTAGATTTCTCTTTTTTTTTTTTTCTATAATATTTGTTCACTAAACTCCATGGGCTTTGAGCCTGCTCAGAGGGAAACCACTGAGCGAAGTTACAAGAAGAAACATTACAAAGAGAGAGGCCCACATAAGGATGATAATAATTAAAACAAGAAATCACTGGCACTTTCCCACACGGTCCTGTACTGTGTTAACAATGGGGATGGCTTCAAGCTGATACAAGAGAGTAAAGGGCAAGAGAAACTAATGTAGCAACACTGATGCTGAGTGACATTAATGAGGTTTTCATGCAGGTGGAATAGGGGAGCCAGGGCCTATTAATGATTTGGATCCACTTGGATTTTATATGTACAATTTATTTATGGGGGGTGTTGTAAATCCCCAGGCAAAAATATTTTCCAGTGTCCATTACTTGGCTGTATGGAGGTTAATACCACTGGGCTATATGGAGTTTAAAATGAACAAAAAAATACAGTGGATTTCTTGGTGTGCATTTTTTTTTTTTTTAACATTGTCTCACGTTGAAGTAGACGAACTTGGCAGTCAACTTTTTTTAGCCCACTATCGTATTTGTGGCAGTTAGATATGAATATGTAAAACCACCTTTAAAGTACACCTGTCAGAAGTATGTGGGTTGTCATTGCTGATATCTTTTTAAAAGGTTAGTTTCCTTGCTTTATCTTGGCTTCAATGGTCACAGACCTAAAATAAACACTCAACAAAGAAGTCAAGGACCTGGCTTATTTCTAAGGATCCATTGAAAGGTTTGTATTGTGGTAATTATTATGATAGATATAGAGCTATCTATAAACACACCTAATAAATTAGAGATGATCCTGGGTGTGTTCAGATGCTCTTCCAATCCCACATGGCCACGCCCGCCTGTAAACTGTCACCATGTAATGGACCAATCATGTGTGGCCGAGGCATTCCCTGCTCCGCAGCTGATTGTATACGTGCCTCTTATGTATGCGGCTGTAGGGCAGGAAATGCCCCCCAACAGCAGAAAGTTGGCCCATTACAGGGGACAGCTTCCTGGTAGGCTTGGTCTTCTGGGTTCAGAAGAACATCTAAAAGCGCCCAATCTCATCCCTACTATGTTAAGGTTGGGTTCAAATACTGCCTACACATCAACATGTTGTGCTGGTAACCCATATATTTGAAATGGGCTGCCAATGCTCTGGAAGGCAGGTTTTATTGTACCTGCGCCTCTCAACACAGCACACCATAGCATACATATTATCCACATCTGGGTGTTATGGAGCAGTAGATCTTGTGCATTGCAGTCTGTTGGGATGACACTTAAAATTGGGACAATATTTGATACAAATGTGCTTTATCAGAATCCCCCAGAGAATAATAGACTGTCCACATTGGCATTCCATCACCATTTAATAGCAATGGTTATGGATCAAACTATGGATGCACCTATCTGTCAACTTGGAACTGGAAGAACATATTTGGTGATCAGGGATCAGTAGAAGCCTTTCTAACAGCTAAAGTACTTACTGAGAACTGATGTGAGTTCATTACAAAGCTCATACAGCTAAGCTGACACCTCAGAGTATGTGGTTAAAATACATTCGATGGCTGAAGTCTTTAGAAGCTGTGTGATGTGTGTTATAGCCACAAGTTATTTCTTCCCTAGGTTAGTGCCTTAGTAATTTTCCTTCTGTAGCTTGATGTTCAGCTTGTTGATCTCGTTTAGCTGCATCACCGGAAATGTGATGTAGCTGGAAAAGATGATTACAATAATAATAAATCGCTAGTACATTTATTTATAGGTGCAGAGATTAGATTCTTTTAATCGCTACAGTATGGTGCACTGCTAATTTAGAAATTTGATTCATGAATAGCTTGTAGTGAGGAAGATTTTTTTTTTTTTTTTTTACTCTGCAGTCTTCTTACACATTTATTGATTTAATGAACCTGTTCTACTTAGGTTCTCAGGTAAACAATATGGCTTTGTCATAAAATGTGTAAACAGTTAGTAAAACATCACCTTTGCATTCTGCACTGTGGTTATATTACTCAAAAAGTGTTTTTCGATTAACTCCATTACATCTTTATTACATTATGTCCGCCACTGACAATCTATTTCTTACACTGAACAGTGTACTTCAAAATGTCCTATATCAATAATACCTCTGGAAATATATATAAATATATATATACAGTGGGGACAGAAAGTATTCAGACCCCCTTAAATTTTTCACTGTTTATTATATTGCAGTCATTTGCTAAAATCATGTAAGTTCATTTTTTTTTTCCTCATTAATGTACACACAGCACCCCATATTGACAGAAAAATACAGAATTGTTGACATTTTTGATTTAGTAAAGAAAAACTGAAATATCACATGGTCCTAAGTATTCAGACCCTTTGCTCAGTATTTAGTAGAAGCACCCTTTTGATCTAATACAGCCATGAGTCTTTTTGGGAAAGATGCAACAAGTTTTTCACACCTGGATTTGGGGATCCTCTGCCATTCCTCCTTGCAGATCCCTTCCAGTTCTGTCAGGTTGGATGGTAAACGTTGGTGGACAGCCATTTTTAGGTCTCTCCAGAGATGCTCAATTAGGTTTAAGTCAGGGCTTTGGCTGGGCCATTCAAGAACAGTCACGGAGTTGTTTTGAAGCCACTCCTTTGTTATTTTAGCTGTGTGCTTAGGGTCATTGTCTTGTTGGAAGGTAAACCTTCGGCCTAGTCTGTGGTCCTGAGCACTCTGGAGAAGGTTTTCGTCCAGGATATCCCTGTACTTGGCCGCATTCATCTTTCCCTTGATTGCAACCAGTCGTCCTGTCCCTGCAGCTGAAAAACACCCCCACAGCATGATGCTGCCACCACCATGCTTCACTGTTGGGACTGTATTGGACAGATGATGAGCAGTGCCTGGTTTTCTCCACACATACTGCTTAGAATTAAGGCCAAAAAGTTCTATCTTGGTCTCATCAGACCAGAGAATCTTATTTCTCACCATCTTGGAGTCCAGGTGTTTTTTTTTTAGCAAACTCCATGTGGGCTTTCATGTGTCTTGCACTGAGGAGAGGCTTCCGTCGTACCACTCTGCCATAAAGCCCCGACTGGTGGAGGGCTGCAGTGATGGTTGACTTTCTACAACTTTCTCCCATCTCCCAACTGCATCTCTGGAGCTCAGCCACAGTGATTGTTGGGTTCTCCTTTACCTCTCTCACCAAGACTCTTCTCCCCCGATAGCTCAGTTTGGCCGGACTGCCAGCTCTAGGAAGGGTTCTGGTCGTCCCAAATGTCTTCTATTTAAGGATTATGGAGGCCACTGTGCTCTTAGGAACCTTATGTGCAGCAGAAATTTTTTGTAACCTTGGCCAGATCTGTGCCTTACCACAATTCTGTCTCTGAACTCTTCAGGCAGTTCCTTTGACCTCATGATTCTCATTTGTTCTGACATGCACTGTGAGCTGTAAGGTCTTATATAGACATGTGTGTGGCTTTCCTAATCAGGTCCAGTCAGTATAATCAAACACAGCTGGACTCAAATGAAGGTGTAGAACCATCTCAAGGATGATCAGAAGAAATGGACAGCACCTGAGTTAAATATATGAGTGTCACAGCAAAGGGTCTGAATACTTAGGACCATATGATATTTCAGTTTTTCTTTTTTAATAAATCTGCAAAAATGTCAACAATTCTGTGTTTTTCTGTCAATATGGGGTGCTGTGTGTACATTAATGAGGAAAAAAATGAACTTAAATGATTTTAGCAAATGGCTGAAAAATTTAAGGGGGTCTGAATACTTTCTGTCCCCACTGTATGTGTGTGTGTGTGTGTGTGTATGTGATATATGTATGTGTATACTGTAGATATTAACTGCTAAAAGACCGGCCGCTGTTTGACGACGGCACAATGGCTCTCCTGTGCGAATCGCCGTAGGTGGACTCTGTTTCCTCCGGCGGCCCGTGATTGCCTTGTATGCAGGCAGAACGGGGAAAACATGGTCGGGAACAGTGATCGCTGTCATGTCCCAGTAAACCCATCCCCCCCCACATTAGAGACACTCATAGGGAACACAGTTAACCCCTTGATCGCCCCCTAGTGTTCCTTCCCCCTTCCCTGCTAGAGACATTTACACAGTAATCAGTGGCTATTTATAGCTCTGATCGCTGTATAAATGTCACTGGTTCCAAAAAAGTGTCAAGTGTCCGATCTGTCCGCCGCAATGTCGCAACCACGATAAAAAAAATCGCAGATCACCGCCATTATTAGTAAAGAAAAAAAATAAATAATCAAAATGCCCTAAAAATGCCATAAATCTATTCCCTGTTTTGTAGACGCTATACTTTTTGCGCAAAATACGCTTATTTCCAATTTTTGTTTTTTTTTTACCAAAAATATGTATGAATACTGATGAAGAAATTCATTTAAAAAAAAAAAGTAAACGTGGGATATTTATTATAGCAAAAAGTAAAAAATATATATATTTTTTCAAAATTGTCACTCCTTTTTTGTTTAAAGCGCAAAAAATAAAAACTGCAGAGATGATCAAATACCACCAAAAGAGAGCTCTATTGGTGGGGAAAAAAAGGACATCAATTTTGTTTGGGTATAGTGTTGCATGACCGGGCAATTGTCAGTTAAATTGGCGCAGTGCCGAATCACAAAAAATGCTTTGGTCATTAAGGTTGTAAATCCTTCCGGGGCTGAAGTGGTTATCAAATAAAATTGTACTGGATTAAATTTTGTTCTGTAGCAAATCTGTCTGTTATGCTATAAATGCACACTAAATCATATTATACCAAACAATTCACAACATAAAACAACCTAAGCAGCATGCCTATACAAGAATGGTTACATGACATATTTTTCAAGGCAGCAGAGTCATCCAGCAAAGAAATCAATGTAAGAAGTGTAGAACACAGGATGGTTGATTCTCCTATATAGATCTTTAGTTAGACCTCATTTTTGATTTGCTGAGGTGCAGAGGGGGGCTGATGACATCACAAAGTTAACCTTAGCCAATTAGAGGAAGCTTCGTATTCATTCATATGACACAGCACTTCTTCTGAATGGTTCAGCAGCGCTCATCCTGACTCCATATTCAGGAGCAGGGTGGGAAGGTCTTGTTCAACTGCCTGAACACAGCACTGTATACTGTGTGTAGCTGAGGCTACATACAGTTTATATAGCACTGGCGGCTGTTAGTGAAAGGAATAGTCCATTTGGTCCAAATAACTATTTAAAGTTTAATGAAACTTGGAGAACTTATAGTCTTGAGGGGAGAAGAGAAAGGGGGAAGCATAATTAAAACCTTCAAATACATTAAAGTGGTTCTAAAGCCTAAACAATGTTTACCTTAATGCATTCCCTGTATTAAAGTAAAAAATACTAAACTGGAAATGTATCATCACACAGAGTGGTACTGTGATACATAGACAATGTAAAAATGCCACGTCCTATAACTCCATATGTAGAAGGAAAAAGAAAGGGACTTTGTAGGCACAGTAACACCAAGTATATATAACAAAAATAATTTATTGAAATATAAATAGAGCACCAGTTAAAACTATTGCTATACAAAACCATCTAGATACATAGTGACTCGGACATCAGGATGAATATCCAGAGTAGGCACAGGTCCGAGAAAATGGCTGGATAGCGGGTCAACGGAAGCTATGATGTGATATGAAGTAACCTTCCATTGACCCGCTATCCAGCTCTGGATATTCATCCTGATGTCCGAGTCACTATGTATCTAGATGTGTTTTGTTCTATGTAACAAGCGCAGAGCCATTTTCTGGTCAGAGCTGTCAAAAAAAAAAAAAAAGCCAGCAAATGTTTATCAACATTCTTCAGCGTTGAGATAACTATAAACAATGTATCATTTGATTCAGGGAAGAACTTCAGTCTGTAAATGAGGTCAGTTCAACCACTTGAAGACTAAGCTTTTTTTTGACACTTATTACAAGTTAAAATCAGACCCTAGAGAATAAAATGGCGGCTGTTGCAATATTTTTTGTCACATGTGTTTGCGCAGAGGTCTTTCAAACGCAATTTTTTTGGGAAAAAATACACTTCAATTTAAAAAAAAACGTAAAATTAGCCCAATTTTTTTTGTATAATGGGAAAGGTGATGCTACGCCTTCAATAATCGTGATCTTCCTTCTAAGCAAAAAATTGTGATTCTCATTTTAGCCAGAATCATGCAACTCTACCTCTTACTAAATACCTTGGACTGTCTTCTTTTCAAAAATGTCATTTGGGGGGTATTTATTTAAATAAATAAGTTTTTACTTTTTTTTTTTTTTTGTTCTCCAGGAAAGTAGAATGTAAAAAAAAAACGGGGTAACATTCTGTTTTAACTACCACTACCTCTCTTGCATATTGCTGGATCGAGATGGGGCTCAGGTAAGTATTAGGAGGGCTGGGGGAGCTGCAGCACACAGAAGGTTTTTTTATCTTAATTAAGTCACTTAGGACATAAATGACTGAACAGGTCAGAAAAAATGGCAAACATTGGTGGCAAGATCTCCCTGTTTGGAGTTTTTAGGTGTTCCACTATTTGGTTGCAGTTTCTGTAACACATATGCCGCGTACACACGAGCGGACTTTCCGGCATACTTGGTCCGGCGGACAATCCGATCCTGTGTAGGCTTCGGCGGACTTTTTTTCCCCAAAAGTCCGCCGGACCTAGATTTGAATCATGTTTTAAATCTTTCCATCGGACTCAGTTCCTGACGGAAAGTCCGTTCGTCTGTATACTGCTCCGATGGAAAGCCCACTCGTCTGTATGCTGGTCCGACGGACCATATACGATGCAAGGGCAGGGTATTGCATCTCGCGCTTGCTGCAATAGGAAAAACTAATTTTCCTATTGTGGCGAGCGCGGGGCATACCAGGCCCTTAGGTCTGGTATGGATTTTAAAGGGAACCCCCTACGCCGAAAAAACGGTGTGGGGTCCCCCCTAAAATCCATACCAGACCCCGATCCGAGCACGCAGCCCGGCCGGTCAGGAAAGGGAGTGGGGACGAGCGAGCGCCCCCTCCTGAACCGTACCAGGCCACGCATGCCCTCAACATGGGGGGTGGGTGCTTTGGGGGGGCGCCCTGCGGGGCCCCCCCCCCAAAGCACCTTGTCCCCTTGTTGATGAGGACAAGGGCCTCTTCCCCACAACCCTGGCTGTTGGTTGTCAGGGTCTGCGGGCAGGGGGCTTATCGGAATCCGGGAGCCCCCTATAATAAGAGGGCCCCCAGATCCCGGCCTCCCACCCTATGTGAATGAGTATGGGGTACATGGTACCCCTACTCATTTACCTAGGGAAAAAGTGTCAATAATAAAACACACTACACAAGTTTTTAAAATAATTTATTAGACAGCTCCGGGGGGGTCTTCCTTTGGCTTCGGGGATCTTCCTCTGGCTTCGGGGGTCCCTCCGGCTCCTCTTCTCCCGGCGTCCGGTTGGTTCTCCTCCGCTCTCTCTGGTCTCTTCTCCCGGTGTTCCAGTTCTTCTGCCGGCTCCTCCGCTGTCTTCATGCCGCTCTTTTGCCAGCGGAGGCCCGGACTTCTGGCTTCTTGGCTTCTTCCCTCTTCTCTTCTCCAGATGTTGACACGACGGTCTATCCGGCTGGACTGCTCTCTGAGTGCTCCGCTGTGACTTATATAGGCGGAGACCCCGCCCCCTTATGCCATCACAGTCCCTGGGCATGCTGGGACTGTGACATTTTAGGGGGCGTGATCACCGGGTGATGTTGTCCACGCCCCCTAAAATGTCACAGTCCCAGCATGCCCAGGGACTGTGACGGCATAAGGGGGCAGGGTCTCCGCCTATATAAGTCACAGCGGAGCGCTAAGAGAGCAGTCCAGCCGGAGAGAGCGTTGTGTCAACATCTGGAGAAGAGAAGAGGGAAAAAGACAAGAAGCCAGAAGTCCGGGCCTCCGCTGGCAAAAGAGCGGCATGAAGACAGCGGAGGAGCCGGCAGAAGAACTGGAACACCGGGAGAAGAGGCCAGAGAGAGCGCAGAAGAACCAACCGGATGCCGGCAGAAGAGGAACCGGAGGGACCCCTGAAGCCAGAAGAAGACCCCCCCGGAGCTGTCTAATAAATTATTTTAAAAACCTGTGTAGTGTGTTTTATTATTGACACTTTTTCCCTAGGTAAATGGGTAGGGGTACCATGTACCCCATACTCATTCCAATAGGGTGGGGGGCTGGGATCTGGGGGCCTTCTTATTATAGGGGGCTCCTGGATTCCGATAAGCCGCCCGCAGACCCCGACAACCAACGGCCAGGGTTGTCGGGAAGAGGCCCTTGTCCTCATCAACATGGGGACAAGGTGCTTTGGGGTGGGGGGTCTGGTATGGATTTTAGGGGGGACCCCACGCCGTTTTTTTGGTGTAGGGGGTTCTCTTTATAATCCATACCAGACTTAAGGGCCTGGTATGCCCCATGACGGAGCTCGCAAGGTGTCAATCTCGCCGATAAAAGCGACGAGATTGACTTGCTTTTCTAGTCCCGTCGTACCCGAGTCACGTTCAAAATGAACGGACTTGTCCGTGTGTGGGCAAGTCCATTCATTCTGAAAGTCCGCCGTAACTCCGGCGAAAGTCCGTCGGAAAGACGGCCGGCCTTAGCCTGCCGGAAAGTCCGGTCGTGTGTAAGCAAGTCCGTCCGTTCAGGTAGTCCGCCGGAAAGTCCATCGGACCCAGTCTGCTGGTATGTCTGCTCGTGTGTATGAGGCAATAGAGTTTTTGTTGACTTTTTTCCCATGCGATAATACTACCTCCAGTAGTCATAATTATTCATGCTAGGGCAGTCCTTGGGTCCTTTCTGAATCCTAAACCTCAGTGGTGCACGGCACCAAGATAGGTTGCTTTGCAAACATTATACATTAAACCTGTCACGAGAAAAATAAAGCATTGCCATTGCTGACCACCATCTGTAAATGCTAGTCTGTTGTGCCGATCCACTGGCTTCAATATCTTTTGGGTCAGTGATCCAGAACAAATTTGCAGATCAGGAAAGTCAAAGAATACGTCAAGTCCTTATCTGCATACATATTACAGGGCAGTGACAGAGTATTGAAGCAACAGGCTAGCAAGACTGCCAGGCAACCAGTACTTTTATAGGGAGAGGTCAGCAATGATGACCTACATTTTTCCTTCATAAAATATTTCCTTTAATGATTATTCCACAGCTCACTTCCTTCTCAATAATAGAAGTATTATCTGGCATCAGTAATATGTTGCTACCCCTCTGTTAAAGTGGCAGAGTTTTACCCAAGGCATATTAAAGAAGAATTCCAGGTATGAATATGTATTGCATAGTTACTTTGGCCCTGCTTGGACAGATGTAACTTTGCACATACCGCACCTAGCTGACCCCTCTGCAAGTTGTAAATTCATCCAGCATACACTGCTAATCTGGTGGTCTCAACTAGTTTGAGTCCTGTGCTGAGCTACTGACATGCTGTATTCCAAACACAGGAAGTCTGCCATTCAGTATGGGCACCATTCAGAGAATGCTTGGCAGTTTTTGAATGAATGCAAAGCATTCCCTGATTGGATGAGGTGGAGAGGTGGGGTGGTGATGTCACACTCTCCACCTCATCCAATCAAAGAATGCCTTGCATTCATTCAGAAATGGCAAAGCATTCTTGAATGACCTCCTGTGTTCAGAATGTAGCAGGCCAGCTGCTTGGCACAGAACTCAGAAGCATGTGAAGATCACTTCACTGGAGTAGCAGTGTCTACTTCAGTGATTTCCAGCTTCCAGGGGAATCTGACAGATATAGTATACCTAACTGGATCAATGTAACCATGTATAAAATATGCATACCTAATTACTGAAAAACAATTTGGTTGCTTTTCAATTGGACAAGTCCCTCAATTTTACTATGCAGAGACCAGCCCAAATAAGGCTATTCCAGAAATGATGGCTGTCGGAACAGAATGTGTCAAAAGCAAATATCTTGTACCTGAAGAACACCAGCATTTGCAAGGCTGGGAAGCCCAAGTTCAGGGACTAGAATTGTGGGACTCTTGTCTAGTTACAGAGAACTTTTGTGTGTTTGGGGAAAATAAAGTTGTAGACTTTCCTCAACACAGAAATAGCGTTGTTCTGTCCAACAAAGTCACAAGAGTTGCATATTATTACCAGGGTGGAACAAGAAGCATGCTTTTTCATACCCTTGTAGTTCTATTCTTTTCTAAGCAGAACTTCGCCTGCTTTCTCACAGCATTCCAAGGGAACGCTCAGTTGCACTGGGCATTTTCAATTTCAAATGAACCTAGGTGGAGAAGTTGTCCCTGAAAGAAGTTTGTTTTAAAATCTGTGATGCAATACTTTCCCCAAGTGAATCTCTTTTGCTCCTGGTAACAGTGACTCGCTAGGTGGTGAATCCAGGATCAGAATGGCAGCCCTGCCGTTTTAAAAGAGTTTGTAGCTCTTGTATTTGATTTTTATGTTCACTTAAAACTTTTGTTTGACTTTAGCTTACGTGTGGCATATGATGGCTACCTCTTTCTGTGTTCCTGGCCCTATTTAGGCAGCAAATAGAGCTTGATCCCAGGGAAGCCATCTGGATGTGTTAGAGTTAGAGCAAAGGCTTATTTAGGGACCAGTTCAGTAACTATCACTGGATGCTTCTGCAAAACCTGCCAATAATTTCTAAGCTAAGAGGGAAGTAGAAGGTACTACTTTGTCAGCAAAGAAATCTAGTGAAGCACAAGTCCATGACTAAACTTCAGGTCAAACTCGGGGATGTGTCCAGAAATAAAATAAATTCTAACTAAAAAAATATGAATGTGATGCTCCAAGACGGGGCTACATTGCTTTCCGTGGTCTGCTATCCAGAGCCACTAAGAATGTCCAGAGAGAAAAGCCATGTTTTTTCCTTACCAAGTAGTTTTTCCCACTTTTGCTCAGACCGCCTGAGAATTCAGCTTCTTTATCTTTGAACTGGGTTCTGCCAGGTTATTCATTTTTGCTTTGCCACGGTGAACACGCATTTTTTGGCATGCTTCTATTGAACTGTATTAGAATGTATGTTTTCATGAAAGCGTATCAAAAATTCAGCATGCAGGACTTTGATGTGCGTTCATGAAAACAAGCATTCTAATAGAGTTCAATAGGAGCACATGTAAAATGTGCCTAAATATACATTGCAGCAAAAGTGTGATCCCGGTTTTGGATTTCCTTGTTACCTGATAAACATAGGGACATACCCAGCTATAGGAAAGTTAAATGACAAAAGGTGTCCCAGCATCCTTTACTAATGAAAGCTTTCCTTTGCTTTTTAAGGATGAACAAGAAAAGTGCATATCTAAAACACTGTGCGGTATGCCTAATGATATTGGATAATTTTTCCTTAAATGGCAAAAATGCTAATTACAGGCTGTTGAATAAACCAGACATGGGGAATAATTACA